>NC_091483.1:19618986-19747986 GCF_947461875.1 Haliaeetus albicilla
TAAACACGCTGTCCCCAGTAAGTGAGCCGGGGGACGGCCAGTGGGTTTATTTAAGGAGGCTCACTGAAAATAGGACAGGAGACCTGTTGATTACTTTTCCTCTTGGTCCCTTTAAGACCCCAGTAACTTTTTTAGTTGATACGGGTGCTCAGATGTCAGCACTCCGGACGGATGTTGCTAACCGCAATGGAATAATTGCAGATAAGAAGCAGATATGGGTCACGGACGTTTTCGGAAGCTCCCAACCACAGCCGACAGCTAAAGTTAAATGCTGGCTGCCAGGGGATTCATCCCCTGTTAAGGTTACTATGATACTAGGTCCTCTACCCACCAATATTCTAGGACTCGACCTCTTAAAGGGCTGGTCGTGGGTAGACTCTAAGGGAAGAGAATGGAAATTTGGGTGTCCCGCAATCTCTGTGAGGCTTTTGCAGTCTGCACCAACTCTTCCCCCTTCAAAGATAGTTAATGTTAAACCTTATGCTTTGCCTTTGGGAGCAAGAGAAGGGATCACTTCAATGATAACTGAGTTACAGGAACAGGAGATAGTTATTCCTACACACTCACCCTATAATTCCCCAGTATGGCCAGTCCGCAAGCCAAATGGGAAGTGGCGATTGACAGTTGACTATCGACGCCTGAACGCCAATACTGGCCCATTAACAGCTGCAGTCCCCAATATAGCAGAATTAATTGCAACCATACAAGAACAGGGTCACCAGATTTTAGCAACCATTGATGTGAAAGACATGTTCTTTATGGTTCCCTTGCAAGAAGCAGATAGGGATCGTTTTGCCTTCACCTGGGAAGGTGTACAATATACATTTACACGGCTTCCCCAAGGCTATTGCCACTCACCAACCATTGCTCACTATGCATTAGCCCAGGAACTAAATCAGATCACTCCCAAAGATGGAGTAAAAGTATATCAATATATTGATGATGTGCTAATTGGAGGACCAGACACCACTGTGGTGGGACAAACCCAGAGAGAAATCATTAATCACTTAGAGAATTTAGGGCTTCAAATTCCTGCAGAAAAGGTGCAACTCCCATCACCTGAAGTAAAATTTTTAGGTATCTGGTGGAAAGGAGGGACTGTGTGTATACCTCCTGAAACCTTGTCCACCCTCGAACAAGTGAAAATGCCTGAAAATAAGAAAGAATTACAGCATGCCCTAGGCTTGCTAGTGTTCTGGAGAAAACACATCCCCGACTTTTCTATCATAGCTCGCCCTTTATATGATTTAACCCGTAAAAGAACTGCTTGGGACT
Source organism: Haliaeetus albicilla (assembly GCF_947461875.1). Lineage (NCBI taxonomy): Eukaryota > Metazoa > Chordata > Aves > Accipitriformes > Accipitridae > Haliaeetus > Haliaeetus albicilla. The sequence goes on from NC_091483.1 coordinate 19,620,262, forward strand.
GGACACCTGTCCATGAAGAGGCTCTGAAATTATTAATTTTTGAAGCAGGGATTTACCAGGCCCTAGGGCCGATACATCCAGCAGACCCACTCCACATAGAATGGGGTTTTGCAATTCATGGGTTGTCTATACATATGTGGCAGCGTGGACCTGAAGGTCCTACTCGTCCTATAGGATTTTTCTCGCGTAGCTTTAAGGATGCTGAAAAACGGTATTCAGTTTGGGAGAAAGGACTCTTTGTAGTTAACCTAGCCTTACAGGAAGCTGAGAGAATTATACGACAACAACCCATCATCTTGCGAGGACCCTTTAAGATCCTGAAACCAATATTGGCTGGAACTCCTCCCCCCGCAGGAGTAGCTCAACGAGAAACAGTAAGGAAGTGGTATGCCCAGCTAGACCACTACTGTCGCACTAGACAAATAGAGGAGGGAACACCCAAAATGCTCCAAATACAGGATCCCCCTTCTGATCACCCAGATACAGAACCCCCTCCATCGTACATCAAAGTGGCTCCTGATTTCAAACCCCATTTAAAAAACGTATGGTTCACTGATGCTTCCGCAAAAAGGGACGGAAAGACATGGAAGTATCGAGCAGTAGCATTACATATTGATTCAGGGGAGCATGTGATAACTGAGGGAGAGGGTAGTGCCCAAGTAGGGGAGTTAGTTGCTGTGTGGAGCGTAGTCGTTAAGGAAGCTGAGACAACAGAACCAGTATACATTTATACTGACTCCTATGCAGTGTTTAAAGGATGCACTGAATGGTTGCCATTTTGGGAGCAAAACCAATGGGAAGTAAACCAAGTGCCAGTGTGGCAAAGAGACAAATGGGAAGAAATACTGAATATCGCCAAGCAGAGATCTTTCTTGGTAGGCTGGGTTGCTGCACACCAGGCAGGGGATAACCCAGCTCACCTCCTAAATAACCGGGTAGATTCCTTAACACGTCTAGCCAGTCTTGCCATTGATGGTGAAGCGGAAAAATGGGAACACCTTTTGGAGTGGCTGCACGTGAAACGTGGCCATTCAGGGAGTAAAGACCTGTACAGAGAGGCTATTAGCAGAGGATGGGCCGTTACACGAGAATTATGTAACACTGTTATTTCTGCATGTGGTCAATGTCGAGTTCGTTTGGAAAAATATAACCCTTTAAAAGAACAACCCCTACATTTAAGGACAAACAAAGGTTTATGGCAAACGTGGCAAATTGACTATATTGGCCCCTTTCGGGTATCAGAGGGAAAACGATATGTGTTAGTAGGAGTAGAGGTGGTATCAGGACTAACACAAGCTGAAGCTGTATCCAGAGCAACAGGAGAAAATACAGTAAAAAGTCTTAAAACATGGTTTAGCTACTTACCCAAGCCTCAATCAATTCAATCTGATAATGGAAGCCATTTCACCGCTGGAGTGGTGCAAGAATGGGCTAAGGGTGAGGAAATCCAGTGGGTTTTCCACACCCCTTACTACCCTCAAGCTAATGGTATTGTGGAGAGAACAAACGGACTTCTAAAACAAGCTCTGAGGCCCCATGACCCAGGGTGGGCCTTGCGAATACCAGAAGCAGTATACAGAATTAATAGCCGGTGGGGGGCAAATGGCTGCCCCCGACTCCTAGCATTCTGTCCCACACCTCCTTCTATTGTTCCAGGGACAAAAGGTGGCAAAGACCCCGCACACTTGCTCCACTATGCTGGACAACCAGTATTAGTGGAACTACCCACTGTGGGGCAAGTGCCCCTAACCCTAAAGACACCCCTTAACCTCTATTCCTGGGTGGCCACAGATGCTCATGGGAAAGAGCATCGTATCAATACCCGATGGATTGTCCCATCCTTCTAAGTAGACCTTCATGTTCTGAATTAAAGTTGCTCCGATGTTAAATGGCTAATAAGAATATGTTTTTTCTGTATCCCACTAACTGGATTCTAACAAGCATACCAGTTAAGATGCACAATATAAACCTAACCCTCTGTTATAATACTAAAACCATAGCTACTTGATTGCTTGCTTATGTTTTTGTTACTCCGACTAGTGATGCTGTGTTGACTTCTCAGAATTCCTGAGTTGGGGGGAGGACACAGAGAGCTTGACAACAGACCCTGTTGGAGTTCTTGCAGCAACCCCTACGCCACGTGAGAGCAAGAGGTCGCTATAAACTTATTAACCTTTTTACACACAATGAACACATTCTGTTGATCTACAGATGCTCTAATCAGAGCAATTCCAGTCAAGAGAGCTTGAAGTTTAAGGCTAGTTTGTATGCATCTATAATAAGTAACACATCCTACACATGGCCTATATGAGGTTGTTTTACAGAAGCTGCATGAGCACCTTGGAGAGTGCACCTCAGCCTCTCGGATGGATCCCAATCACTAGCAGCACTGCTTGACATCTTCTCCAATCCTATCCCTCTAATGATTGTTTATTTTTGTATATATTTTGCAGGTTATCAGAAGCCCACGACAAGACTTATGTTTTCACTTAATAAGTGGGCCATTGTCTATATTGTTTGTTTGATTTTCATTGTGATATTCTTATAGTATAACAAGGAAAGATGGTTTGGAATTCCTTCCTCCTTGCCTTTCTTAGCTTTGGTGCATCTGGACAAGGAGAAAGGACCTCCAATTTAGCTTGGGAAGTGATACAAGGATTCATACATGTCTGGAATAAAACAGATCAGGGGATCTGTATTCAGATTCCTACTTCTACCGAGCAAGGGATTACATTCGGTTTGATACCCATGAAGCTCAATATTGGAAAACATAATATGACCAATGACATTATAGGGTTAGTAGATGCTCCTTTTGAGTATCAATATCGAAGTGATTACACCTCCTCTGGTAGATGGTGGCGAGATGAAGCAGCCTTCTATGAGATCCCTCGGGACACGGGGTGGCCTGACTTAATAAACAAAACTTGTAAGCGATGGAGATTGGAGGTCAGTCGCGAAATTGGTACTAGTCATAGCCCACCGTGTCCTCCAGGATTCGAGGAAGCCTATTCCAGACGATTCCCACCTTCTCCATCCTGGTGGAAAATAACAGGCTGCCCTTCCTATCACAATATATCTTGTAATCTAGTGCCTTTTTGGCCTGCTTCCCTGGAAATTACCCCTTTTGAATTACAATATAATGTAAAATGGGATTCAGCTTGGTGTGTTCACATACCTGACAGGAAGGGACAATATCCTTCAATGAATAGCACCCACACTGCTTGGGGATGGTCAGTGAAACACATGTTAAAAAACCAACCTCTTCACTTATTAAAAAAAAAAAGAATTTGTGGGCACACCCAACCCCAATGATGCCCATTTGTTAAACTGTACCCACATTATAGACAGGCGCTGGCAATCCCATCGAAACATGGATCAGTTTGGAAGTTAGAACCTTAATTCGAGATATGTGCACCTGTTGGGGATATCCTAATTTTGGATACCGAAACCGGGATAACCAATGTAATCAGATCACCAATAATGTTAATATCTGGCTAAAATGTGGAATTCCCATTAACCACTTCCCAAGACATAAGGTGGGGGAGGATAATCAAATACCTCGGGGAGACGCAGCTACTTGTCAAAACGCTTTGTATGCTGCCCCTGAGGGGACTGTCTGGGGGTGCTCAAATGGGAAAATGTACTCGCATTTGAATGTGATCGAACAGGCTGGATTGCAGTGTGGTTTGGGAATTCCTACTATGTGTCCCAGGCGAATCTTTGAATATACCACACCACCTATTCACAGGAAGAGACGAGAACTTGATGACCCAAGTAGTGCCCAGAAATGGATTCAAAGCATTTTAAAACCCGATTATTATACTTGGGGACAGAAGGTATCATTAGAGCTAGAAGCATTCTTTGCACCATCTGGATATATCGTTCGGCACCAATGGGTGCTAGAAAACCTAACTTGGCAAGTACATGTATTAAGTAATTGGACTCGATATGCCTTTGGGGAACTAAATCTCCAAGTGCAACAGGTATCAAAAATGACATTACAGAATCGTTTAGCCTTAGATATGTTATTGTTAAAAGAACAAGGTGTGTGTGGTATGTTGAACTTGACTGAATCTGAATGTTGTATTACCATTCATAATGCTACGACTTCCATTGAAGAAGCCCGGGCAAAGATGAAGGAGATTGCCGACCAGACGAGAGAACTCTTCCACGCAATGCAACCAGCTGACTGGTTTGATGGCTGGAATCCAAACTCATGGCTACATTCCATTCTAGGATCCTTGGGACTGACGGGATGGGGAAAATGGCTTGTAAATATTGGACTTATGATATTAATTGGATTTGTATGTTTAATAACAGGCCTTGCAATAGTCAGATGTATGATTAGCCGCTTACTATCCTCAGCTGTCTCTCTCTCTTCTCCTACTGTCCGCTATATCAAGATCACCACAGATGAAGATGATATGAACGAGAATCAAAGTCCAGCGACTGTTTGAGCCACGGGGTGGTGTGACGGTCTGACAAATTCAAATGTCTCAAACATCCGCTAAAAGAGCTTTGGTGGACAAAACGGCCTCTGTAAAAATGCTGGAGTTTTGTGAACAGGACAATGTGGACAGAGGAGAGGGCCCCACGGAGGGTGGGAACGCACTTCTCCAAGGCCCCAATTCCTTATCTTGAGTGACCAGGAGAAGGAACACAATTTATGCCTTCCTGGAGGAAGAAGGCCCCATGGAAGTTGGGACTGTGCTTCTATCTTAAGTGGTCATACCAGCAGGAAAAGAGAAGCAACTCCACAATGAACACCCCCCCCAAAGCTACCGATTCCAGTGAACCCCAGGTGTGGGAACTGCGCATGTTGAGATCATCAACTAACACACTAAAAAAGAGGAGAGAACGAATCCTCAGTGCGCGCCCTCCGGAACTGGATCTCTACACTGGCTGGACCAACGCTGGACCCAGGACTGGTGAAACCCTTCTCTTCTCTCTTTCTTTTTTCTCTCATTCTCTCTCTCTTTTCCTTCTCTCTTTTCCACAGTCCCTACACCTCATCCTTTGAAACATAAACTGTTGACCAAGTCTGAGACTAGGAGTGGACCTAGCCGCCCCTGAGCTCCTCTTTGAGAAGGAGTCCAGAAAGCAAGGGGGTCTGCTCTGAACCTCGTGACTCAACGGGAGGGCTCTCCTTCTGATACACTTCATGTTCCTTTTTCCATTTCATTCTTTCTGTACTTTCCTCCTCTTCTCAAACAGCGGCTTAATGACATGTTGCAAGGTTCATATTAACAAGTTCATGTGTACTTGGACAGAGTTAGCTAGGTTGAATAAATGTTGATTGTTGTTTGAACTCCCCTGGTGTCGTTTCACCTTAATTCTGACAAAGGAAATCCACGAACCTGAGTCGCTCCAACTTTGGGACGCGACACTCCCCCATCCCACTGGCAGGGGGGGAGTGAGTGAGCGGCCGCGTGGTGCTTAGTTGCTGGCTGGGATTAAACCGTGACAGGGAACTAGCTGGACATTTTCAATTTTGGAAATAGGCTGTGCAGAGAATAAGGGTAACGAGATGTTTAGGTGCTGAGGCAAGCGCAGGTCCCCCGTGCTCTTTGGCCCAACAACACCCTGGCTCCCTGTCTGTGTCGCACCTAAAAATGTAGTCATTCTCTGTTATTCACTGTAGAGCCTGTTTCCAAATTAAGAAAGGCCAGCTAGTTCTCCCACCAGGAAGGTGCCAGGACTGAAAGCTGTTTGTGGAGACAGCCTTCCCTTTGCAGCCCATCCACAGGCCCAATAGCACTGGGGATCAGGTCTTTCCTCATCACTTAAATCTTTCGTTACTCTCATTCTCTGCACAGCCTACTTCCAAAATTAAAAGCGTCCAGCTAGTTCTCCCACAGGGAAGGTGCCAGGACTGAAAGTTGCTGCTGGCCATCACCTTCCTTTTCCAGCCCGTTCACAGGCCCAAGGACACTGGGGCTCTGTGCTTGCCTAGCGACCTAAACATCTCGTCACTCTCTTTCTCTGCACAGCCTGTTTCCAAAATTGAAAAAGTCCAGCTACTTCGCTGGCATGGAAGGTGCCAGGAATGAAAGCTGTTGCTGGCCATCACCTTCCCTTTGCAGCCCATTCACAGGCCCAAGGACGCTGGTTGTCTGCGCTTGGCTCACACGTAAACATGTCGTTACTCTCTGTGCAGTGTATTGTTGACTATATTCTTGGCAATGGTGCAGTCTCACCAGGAGATTTGGAATGGATCTAAAAAAAAGTCTCATCATTCTTTTTTAAGGAAATTGGGCACAGACAGGTTCTCCCTTAGCACCTGGGTTCGTCACAGCTCTTGGCCATTCATTCCTGGGTGCTGTAAAACGCAGGTAACACCCTTCTGGTAATGCCTCCTGAGGTGGTGGGATGCCCAGCTGGTCAAGGAGTGACCTACGCTTGTTGTATTTGGAGGCAAATATGCTGGGAAACAGAGGTGAGATCAGCATCACGGATGACGCCGGCAGTGCAGTAGTAGGGCCAATGCTGGAAAAAGCGTCAAGGGGGCTGATGAGCCTGAGGACTGTGATGACACTGAGCCCTGCAGCCGGGTTTGCAGGGGAGGATTTCAGCCAATATACGTGCCCCACTTGTGGCAGTGCATTTCCGCCCCCCCCCTCCTTCCTGCCAGCAGGAAACAAAACTTCTCCAGGAAGGGAGAAGGGGAAGGAAACCCTGGAGGCTGCAGGTTGAAATTTGAACTGGTCAATCGAGATGCGCCAGGTACACCGAGGTGACCCTCCTGGCCAATAGAATTAAATGACCACAGGTCAGATTCGACAGGGCTATAAACGGGGTCCCGCCGGAGGACATGTGGGAATCAGTCCTCCTCGGAGCAGCGGGTGTGCAGTCGGGGACTCCCCCTCGGGTCGGGGCACCGCCCGAGGTAACTCCTCGAGGGAGAGAGCCCGCAGCTTTTAGGGGAGTGATATGCGCGTTGTGAGCCATCACTTTAAATCTTGGGGATTCTTAAGTCGGCCGTGTAGTATTAATTCTCTTTACATCATCGAGCCTGTGGTTTTAGAAAATGTTACCGGACTTCTAACTAGCTTTTGCTGAAGAATAAATCTGAGTTTTAACTCCTGCTGGATTTGGTTAGTCGTGCACCCGTAACACCACTGTTAGGAGGAACCCCTGTGGTCTGCTCTGAGGGCAGAGGGGTGCAGCTCATTTCCACTGCGAGGATGCTAAAGGCAGCATCTACGATGGATGCATGTCCCAAGGGTCCTTAAAAGACGTGGTTTGCGGTGGCAAGGGTGCTCTGTGCTGGGCGTGGATGGCAAGGGGTGGGCAGCGGGAGCTGCAGCGGGACCCGCGTGGGAGCGGGTCAGGTGCTGCTGGGGCCAGTCGGGGACGGTTCCAGCCAGCTCCAAAACAGGGGTGAGCAGCCACCGCCTGCCAAAGCTCCGCCAGTCAGGGGAGCCCGCCGCTCCCCGCTGCAGGCGTGTTGGCTAAGAGAGGCAGGAAGAAGCAGGGAAGGGTAGAAGGAAGCCCATAAGCACTTAGAGCCTGGTGTCCCCACGTGGGGACATGGCAGGGTTGAGCCCCCGCCTGGGGAAGCCCCTCCTGGTCTGGAGACAGGGAGGTGGGGGCAGCCCCCTGAAGACCCTTCCCACTGCAGAGCCCCCCTGGCAGGGCCTGGGCAGGTGGGTGCGTGCAGCCCCTCTGTGACACAGTCTGCTGTCACAGTGGGACAGCCCCGCATCACGGTGGGGACAGCCCCTCTTTCCCCATCGGGACCAGCATCCACCCCACACACCCCGGCAAGGCCGAGGGGATGCCAGGCGCTGGCAGCTGTTCTTGCCACCGCTCTGCTCTGCTCTAGAAGAGCTGCTCTGCAGTGAGGAGGAGAAGGTGGAGAGAGGCAGCACAACAGCACCGGAGGTGGTGAAGGGCGGCGGCGGAGGAGAGCAGAGAGGAGGAGTAGGCTTTTTGCAGGGAGCAAGAAAGCCATCGGCCAGCCACCTGCTGCGGTTCTTGACCTGGAGCAAGGGTGGAACTAAGATGGCAAAAGACCTCTTCTTGCGGCCTCACTTGTCGCCAACAACTGAGAAGCTCAAGAGTACTGGTAAGGCCCTCAGACCCAATTTCGTGAGTGCTGCCAGGTCAAGGACGTCTCTGAAAACAGGCATGGAAACCCTGAGGGCTGTGGGGGTGGCTGCTCAGGACTGGTGACTGCAAGGAGGGACCTGCTTGACCATCCCTGAGGGCCGAGGGGCTGATTTGACAGCCAGGGCTCCTGGTTCTCTTCCTGACGTGGTCCCTGCTTTCCTGGGGCACCCCAGGCAGAAGGCCCTGGCCCCGAAGGGCTGCTCCTTGCCTGGTGGTGGGCATTGCCCACCCTGAGCTCATGTCTGAGTGGAGGAGCTGAAGGTGCTCGTGGGCTGTGCGGAGTCGGTGTGTTTGGAGATGCAACGCAGGGAAACCGGCTGGGGAGACACCGGGGCCTGCCCTGACCCTCGGAGACTTCTGCAGAACCCAGCACCGTGCCCTCGCTGGCGTGGCAATCCACTGCCCGTTTCCCATGGGAGCGAGTCATACCCTGGAGAACTGCACCTGAAAGGAAAGGAGCCCTCCTGGAGGCCAGCTGAGGGGTCCTTTGGTTCTTGCCGGGCTCTAGAGAGACCATCTGAAACGCTTGTGTTAGAAATACATTGGTCCTTGGACAGGAGTGGACTGAATGGTTTTGCGGTCGCTGCCTCAGAGCATGACATGTCCTTCCCTTGTTTTTCCAGAGTTCATCAAGGTTTGGGCCAGCATATCATACTACCTCAGCCAACGGCTGGCTCTCCACCAGGTGGGACTTACCTCCTTCTCCTCCCCTCTCATCCTGATGAAGGTTGATGAAGTCCTGACAGACCTTTGCCATGGAGTGCAATTGGTTTGCCCCTCCTTTGAAAGATGGAACAATGCCCCAGCACGACCCTGCAATGCACAGATGTGCAATGGACCACCTCCTCTGTCCGTTCAGATGTACAATAAGGTCCAGGCCTGGTGTCATCAAAAGGGTTGGTGCTTCTGGAGTCCCCATGGTCAGACAAAACTTGCATGACAAAACTTGGGAGCCTGGGACACTTCAGGGTTTATTCCAAGTGTGGGAACCACCCACCCACCCACACATCTTTTATCGTATTGAGCCAAAGGATGTTTGTCAGCTTTTCCTGAACTACCTGGCTCTTCATGAATGAAGGGGAGGGAGAGGGAAAAGCGTGGGCCCTGTTTGTCCTCTCCCAAGCTTTCCAAAGAGCCCATCTTGCTCCTTTGTACCTCAGGCATGGGCAGGGCACTCGGCGCCGTCACCATTCTCTGACAAGTCATCCGTCTGTCCCTCCAAGACTTCTGATCCACCACCTCATCTCTTTCAGGCTGTCCGCGTTCCTGGACTTGGGACTTTTGGGGTTGTCAGAGAGCGAGTAGTCAGCAAGGAGAAGGGTCTGGTGGTTGTGGAGAGACCCGTGTTTCATCTTGCGAACGCTATTGCGCGGGATCATGACCTCCGATATGGTTGCATAGACGTTGCTGGTAAGCAGACAGACTGGAAGCGGCGCTTGCCTTTTTGAGCAGAGTGGGGAGGTGTGCTCTGTTGTCCAGAGGTGACTGAGCGGAGTACCAAACTCCCACCGCAGTCCTGAGAACAGCTTCAGCTGGAGAAAACCAGCCTGCTGTGCAAAGGAGCCTGCCTACCTACTCGTTTAAATAATCACCAGAGGACAATACAGCATAACAGCACACTCTCTCTGACCTGCCTCAACAACATGTTTCCTTCCAGTTTTATTGGTGCTGTGTCTTCTTGTCACATGGTATTTCAACTCTCGCTCCCTCTTTCTGCTGCGCTGGACCTAATACAGGCAAATGCCAGGCTCTTCCCGGCTCTCACAGCCTCGTTGCAAGGGGGAAACCCGGGGGGGAAAGACGGTTCGTTCCAAACCCCAGTGACCCCAAAGCCTGCGCTTCCTAGTCGCTGCTGCCATTGCAGCAGCTGCCGCAGGACCCTTGGGGGCACCAAGAGCCTGGGACTGTGTTTGGGGTGCATTTCTGTGTAACGACAAAGAGAGCACAGAGTGTGGGCACAGCTCCAGTGGCCTGGCACCCTCCAGCTTGCCGTGGGACCTGGCGCCTTTCTCCCCACCTTGTCCTGCAGTCATGGTTCTTCTTCCTGCCAAGCGCCTAAGACTCTTTCCTCCCTTTCTGTATCAGAGAAACCATAGCTGTTGGCTCCACACCTCACTTTCCACCTCTGGCAGGAAGGGATGACCGGAGCTTCTCCTCAGAGGCGCTGTCCCAGCGAGACAACTCAGTAGCAACGTGTTGCACGAGAGCCTGGCAGCTGCAGACTTCTGACTGTAGCCTGCTTAGCAGCTCTGCAAGTTCATGTGTTTCTCTTCTCTTGTTTTTCAGGTCATCAGCATTTTGAGCAACTGCCATACGCTCGGATAGCCTCAGAGAACGCTGTCTCTGAGGGCACGGTGCAGCTCTGCGTGGAAAGGACCATGCGTCTTTTCCGTGTCTGCCTCGAGAACAGGGATAACGTTGCCCTCGTTTGGAGGGACGTGGGCATGCTGATCATCCAGGGAAGAGACGTAAAAATGAGGTTTTACACAGACTTTCTGAAAAGGCTGAATGGGACTGACCAGAGTTTGCAAGCTGTTCTCGAGGTAGGATTTTTATTTTCCCAGTGCCACTCCTGGTTCTTCTGAAATGCATTCGGGGGCTGGGGGTCTGCTTTCTCCTGGCCTGCCATGCCTTTTGTTCAGCCCCTTGGGCTCCTTGCGGTCTACAGCACCGCAGGCGCTCTGTAGAGCGCTTGCCTTGCGTGCAACGGTCCGGCTTTGCAAGAGGTACCGCCAGAGGGGCCTCGCTTTGTGACAAAAGGCTAGCGTTGACGGTGGGCAGCGCTCCTGGCCTCACTCTCGGGGTAGGGAGCAGAGGCACAGGCAGAGCAAGGCGTGCTGAGGCCAGAGCCCTTTGGCTGCTCTGGCTTTTTGCTTGCGTTGGTCTAAGGTGGACTGAGCAGCCAGCCCTTCCCAGTGTCCCCATGTCCCATCATCTGTCTCCATCCTTGTTGCAGATGCCAGAGATGAGGGACTCGGTCATCTCACGCCACGACACTGCTGCTTCCCAGACCTCTTCTGGGCGTGTTATCGTCCTACCAGGGTATGTTTGCTCCTGCAGCCCTTGGCTGAGCAAGCAAGCAGCTTCTCAGCTCGTGCTTGGGAGGGCTGCCTTGCCAGGCACCGAGAACTACACTCGTGATGGCGCTGAGGACTGAGTGTTTGAGAGGCCTGTTGGCAGGGAACTCCCTGCTTGCTCTTGTTCACTTTGACTTCATTTGGAGGAAAGTGGGACAGCGACGATGCTTCATGTGCCTGTCCTACTGTGGACCTAGAGAGGCATTTAGGCAACATTTTCCATCAGGTTTCTCCCGCTCTTTTTCTTTCCTGTGGGTGAGACTGCCTTCTGCTTGGGGCCAAGTGGTAGAGGGGTGGGTTCTTGTCCAAACAGGACCTTGCAGCTGGTGGGGTTCTGCAGAGCTCTGTCTCCTGCCAACGTTGCTGTGCAGTGCCATTGACGACTGAGGGGAGGGAGGTGACTCCTTATAGCTGCAACGGCATTAATCTGCAAGGCTCGACGAGAAACTTGGAGGACTAGATCAGGATTCAAAATGGTATTGCATCATCAGAGCACTAAAGATTAGTCTGCCCTCCATGTGCACTATGAGTAAAGAGCGGAACCGTTTTCCCCACAAGCAGCAACGGGAGTTCCTGCTGTGGTCCTCCGGGATGGGCTGCCTTGGGAAACAAAGCGGTGTCCTTTTTTCAGCCTGGTGCCTACTTCCTCTTTCCAGGTACAAGCTTGAGACCGTGCCTAAAATGCCAACAGTGAAAGCAGACCTGACAGGACACGTGAAGGCCGCCCCAGAGAAGGGCTGGGGAAAAGGCGATGGCAGTGGAAAGAAAGGTAAGGGACCAGCGGGTTGCTGGCAGGGGGCTGGAGGTTTTCCTTCCTCCGCTCCTGGAGGGGATTCGAGCTGAGGTTCCCCCAGGATGCCTGGAAGAGGCAGAGGCACCTCCTGTGACTCTCTGTAGCCATTATGGTAAAGCTCCAGTGACCCATTGTGGAACAAGGTCTCAGGACAGCCCTGCACCACAAATGGCCACTGGGACTGCTGAAGGACACCTTCCCAGCGGCCTCCACTCCCCCGCCTGTGCTGCAAACAGTGCCAGGCTCTGACCCTGCTTCTTTCCATCATATTCTCCGATGTCTCAGAAGCAATGCCTTTGGTGCGAACCTGCCCCAGCAGCAAATCTGTGTGCAGGGGACCAATGCAGAAATCCAAGAGCTGGCTCCTCTTGTGCTAAATGATTCCCTTCCCCAGAATGGCTCTTGGAGACCACCAGCATCTCCCAGGGAGCCCCCCATTACAGCCCATGGATGAGAGAAAGCTGTCAAAACAGTTTTCCCCAGGGAAATAATAATGGTGAACTGCAGGCCTGAGGAGCTGGGCAAAATCCCCAGTGTCAGAAAAGGCCTAAGACCTCCCTGGAGACATGGCTTTCATCCAAAGGGCTGAAAAGGAGCACCTTCATCAGTGTTACCACAGGCCTGAGCAGACCTGCACATCACTCTTCTTGGAACTGGGACATAATAGGCACCCAGTTCCCAGATCAACACCAAGATGCTGTTCTGAAGATTTGTCTCATTTCCTGTTTCTAGAGGATCTTGCCGAGCAGCGCCTCCTTCGTCGAGCAAGGCTTTCTCCAAAGCGGTTACCTGCAGCGACTGTAAAGTCAGAGCAGGGCCAGAAAGCTGAGGGGAGGGAGCCTCGTGCCAGGTGAGACACTTGCATAAATGGTGAGGGTGACCCCGTGCGCTCTCGTCTGCGTGGGAGCAGGATGTTTGTCCTGGACACAGGGGCTAGACAAACTCAAAGTGCAGTTATCCCATGTCCCACTAACTAATGGTTCCATGGTGCATGGCAAGCGTCTTTTAGCTTCTTGGGAGACTCTGCCAGAAGCATCATTTCTTTCTTTGGTCCTGGTGTGCGTATCCGTTGAGTAACTAACTGCAAGTGCTCCTTCCAGGAGCGGAAGGTCTGTTTGGCTTTCCCTTCAGATTGACATGACCCCGACCTTTCTGTTTGCTGAGAACAGTGTTCTGCACTTAGGTACTGCAGAGGGTTCCTCCGATTAACCAGAAGCCTCTTCTATGTCTTATGGCCTGCAAAAGAGAAGGGCCAAGGAGAGCTCACTGGCAGGATTGCTTTTCTCATGGGGTCGTGTCCTCCTCCTTTTGACACCGCGTCCCCAGTGCCCAACCTCCTCATACAGCCCGTGCGCACTCTTTTATTTCGGACCGCTGAGCAGACTTCGGTGCACTGACCCGAAGGATGTAGCGGTATCTCTGGGCGTAGGACCCCGTTCCTCTCGTTGCTCCAGCAAGAGAGGGCCTAGACCTGGGCATCCTGAGTTTTAGTGGGGCTGTTGGGCACATCTGACTCTGACAGCTTGGGGTCTTCTCTGTCTCTGTGGACTTGATCACAAGGAGGCAAGTAGAGCGCATTCTGCTGCAGAAGCAGGTGCACCACTTGGAAGCGCAAGGTGCAGAACCAGCTCCTCCTGCACTCCTGCCAGCACACCCTGTTGTGTCTTTGCAGGCAGCTACCGGCCATCCAGGGGAGCTCCTTGAAGGAAAAGGAGGAGAAAGAGAAACAGAAGATAATTCCTCTGGTCGAACCCCGAACAGTGGACTTCATTGCCAGAGCTATTGAGAGGAGAGAAAAGGTACCTGACACGGGCTGCTGCAGCGAGCGTGTCGTACTGGACTGTGGAGAAGCGCCACTCCACGCGTGCCGATTCTCACAAGATTCTTCACTGTGTGCGCACAGGACCCCTGACTAGTTGCTTTGGTGTTTACTTGAAGAGAGGCAGGTGACTCTGCCATTTGAGAATATATTCTTCACTTCCATTAGCCTCATGAAACACACTCAAAGACCTTACTTGTGAATGTTTCTGTGGGCAACGTGACTGCAAGGCTTGTCTGGGACAGCCAGCTGCCAGGTGGTTTTTAGCCTGGTGGTCGCTCATCTTCCTGGTCATTACAGACGGGCTCTTTGGTGGAGCCTGCAGGAACCTGGGAGCAAACCAGTGTGGGCAGAAAGGCAGAAGAGAAGGGGCAGAAGGGAGGGTAGGAATGAAAACAGCCCAGCCCTCTGCAGGGCAGACTAATGCAGCCTGCTGTTGCATTTTCGTTCCCCTCCAGAATAAACACTTGAAGAAGAAGGAGAAGCTTCCAGAACACATCCAGAAATACTTGGATGAAGAGGAAAAGGAGAAAACAGAGCTGGCGGAGGAGAAAAAAAGTAAACTGCAAACCCGGCCAGGGACCAGAAAGAAGTCTAAGAGCAAAAAGGAGACGCTGAAAGCGAAAGCGAAGAGAGAAAAGGAGACACAGAGGAGCCAGGTACTTTGAATTCCTGCAGAAAAAGAGCACTTTCTCTTCTGGGGGGCTGAGATTGCAAGGTACCTCTAGCACCCCAGCCGCCCCAGCAACATTGCTGCAGCAGAGCTGGGCGGGTGACTGCTGCCTTTCCTGAGCAAGAGGGGTGACAGGGAGTTAGTTGTAGTGGAACCCTGGTGACACTCAGGCATCACCCCAAGGGTATGCTGAGGTCCTTCTCCTGGTTTTCCCCATCCCGCTGGGGTCCCTGCCAGAAGTGACCTGGGGGTGTGCATGCTGGGAAGCAGCACCCTCCGGGTGCGGGGCTGTTGTATGAGCGTCTCTTCCTGTGCAGGAATCTATTACCTCTGAGCAAGCATCAGGCAGCCCCTCAACTAGCACGGAGACGGGGGACTCCAGCCCTGACCTCCTGGAGACGACGGACTCCAGCCCCGACCTCCTGGAGACGATGATGGGGGAGTGGGAAGAGGCCGGAGAAGAGCCACCCACAGTCTGCGAGGACGACACTGTCCCCCCTAAGCGGTAAGAGTGCGCCAGCTCCAGCCGAGGCCTGGAGCACTGGGGTGGCGGTGAGCCACTGGTGGTGGGTCAAGGAAGCCAACCCCTGAGCCATGGGGCCTCACAGAG
Organism: Haliaeetus albicilla; assembly: GCF_947461875.1. Lineage (NCBI taxonomy): Eukaryota > Metazoa > Chordata > Aves > Accipitriformes > Accipitridae > Haliaeetus > Haliaeetus albicilla. Next base: position 19,635,346 of record NC_091483.1, read on the forward strand.
GGCCCGGGGATTTCTCCAGCCATGGGAATGAGCTGGGTTAGAGCCCGCTGGCAGGGGCCAAAGCAGGTGCTTGAAACTCCTCCTGCCTGGAAGGGGTTGTGGGGCCAAATGGGGCCACATAGGTCTGGGGCTGGGCGCAGGAAGAGGCAGGAGAGTCGCAGCTGAAGGGTCAGAGAGACTTTGTCCTTGCTGTTGCAGGAGCCTTTCCCCACGGACACACCAGGCCCTGCGGCAGGTGGTGACGTGCATCCTGGGGCAGGTCACCCGCAAGCGCAGGGGGCAGAGGGATGACCAGAGGGATCTGCAGGACAAGCTCAAGTGGTAAATCTCTCCAGACACGGGCAGCGTCTCCTGTCCCGCGCTGCCCTTCCTCCCGCTCCCCGCAGCACCGGGGGAGACAGGCGCTTTCCTGGCACTGGCCTCTCGGCAGAGCCGCCTTCTGCGGCTGCGGTGGGCACCCAGGTTGGGAGCCCCGGCTGCAGAGCGGTCTCCCTGTGCTCACACCATCTCCTCCCACTGTGTGTCTGCAGCGAGCTGGCAGTGCTGCAGTGGCGTCGGCTGGGGCGAGAGGCATGCAGCAGCCCACAGCTGCGGGAAGCTGGACCCCAACCTGCACCCCCTGCTAGGGCAGGGAAGAGGAGGGCAGGACCGGTACGTGGCGTGGGCTCCTGGAGGGCCTGTGTCGTAGCCACCTGTAGAAAAGCATAGTGATACGGATGTCATGTCTTGCAAGACCCCATATGGCGTGCTTAGCTGAAGGCTGTAGCACTTCTCCCGAGGCTTTATCGAGAGGCAGCAGGTTGTTCTGTCCATTTAGAAGAGAGCCTTCACTTCTGTCATCTCCAGCAACACCCGAAGAATTGATCTGGTGGTGTTTGCAATGGCGACAGCACTGCCAGGCTTGTCTGGCATAGCAAGCAGTTGGGTTGCTTTCAGCCCCATGGTCACTTGGCTCAGGGGTCATTGCAGAAAGGCTCTGCAGTCGGGCCTGTGAGGACTGACTGTGAGCAAACCAGGGCTGACAGAGAGGCTGAGAAGAAGGGGCAGGAGGGAGGGAGAGAGCTAAAATCCCCTCAGCCCTCCACTGGGGAGACTAACACTGCCGGCTGCTGCATTGCCGTGGCCCTGCAGGCGCAGCCCCGTGTGTGCACGGAGGAGGAAGGACGCAAGCTCTGGGACTCCTTGCGCAAGAAGTGCCAGCAGAAGGCAAAGGCAAAAGTGGCAGCCCCGAAGGCTTGGAAAGACAAGCGAGAGCAATGGGAGGCCCAGGTGCCGCCGGCAGCGAAAAACAATGAGGAAAAGAGTATTCCTGTCCTGCGGGGAGCCAAGGTGGGAAGGTCCCTAAGCCCTAGGAGCGTGGGGGCTGACTGTCCTGTGTGGGGCTGTACCAGTTCCCTGCTGCCCAGTGACACCTCCTGTGCTCACCCCTCTCTCTCTGTGCAGGGCTCCTGCGTTCGTGGCACTCCAGAGTGGTGGGGAGAGGGCAGAAAAGGGCCATCCGCGGAGGATAAGGAGAGCCCAGAGGACAAGCTGAGTCTTTGCCTTTTGGAGTCCTCACCTCTGAAAAGGTGAGTGTGGGCCAGCTTCAGGCCAGACCTGGGCCAGCTGGGGGCTGGTGACCCAGCTGTAGGTGGGGGAAGCAAATCCCAGAGCCACGGGGCTGGACGTGGACAGCATCCTCTCCTTTGTCACACCGTGGGAATGGCACGGGTCAGTCCCTGATGCCAGGTGCCTCTCTGCAGCCCCAAGCACAGCCGGCACCGAGGGGGCTGTGGGCTTGAATGGGACCATGGCAGCAAGGGCGACTGGGAGAGGGGAGAGGTGGGAGGGTCTTGGTCGAGACGGGAGACTTTTGTCCTTGCTGCGGTAGCAGCCTTTCCCCACGACCCAGTGGGCTTTGCGAGGAGCAGCGACCCGCCTCCTCGAGAAGGTAGAGGGAAAAGCCCACTGCTGTGGTGGTGAGGACTGCCTCAGGTAAGGATCTCCAAACGTGCCCGGTGTTTGCCGCTGCGCGGCAGCGCCCTTCCTTCCTTTGAGTTCCCACAGCCCCCGGGCAAAGAGGGTCTTTGCCCAACAGCCCTCGTGGCGTGGAGAGCAGCAGGCTGGGATTGCATTGCACGGACCGTGGGCCTGCTCTCTCCAGACAGAAGCAGATCCCACCACATGTGTCCTGACTAGACTTGCAGTGGTGCTCTGCACCTCCCTGTGACTCCCTACAAGACTACAGAGCTTTGTATTCAACTCCTCAGCCCCGCGGAGCAGATCTGGTCCACGTCGGCGAGTGCCAGGAGAGCCTCTCGGGCACAGAGGCTCCCGAGAGAGATGTCCAGCAAGAGCCTCCTCCAGCAGGACGAGCGCCAGTGCCGGCCAGCCAGGCTTCCGTCTGTTCAGTAAAGCCCCATCTGCAAACCACTGGGTCTGACGATGTGGGTCTTTCCTTGGTGGCTGTGAAATCTGCACTCGGCAGTGGGTGAGCTTTGGTGGGGCAGGGAAAGGCCACTGCAGGAAGCAGGGCTGGAGCTTCGGTCCTGCTCCAAGGGCAGCCCTCTCCCAAGGCTTTGCTGTACCAGCTTGGCTGTAGCCCTGCTCTTCGTGGCCCTTGCACCTCCTGGTCTCTGGCAGTGTGCCCTGCTGTGGCTGCGCATCCCTGCCGAGGAGGGGATTTTCCACGGGGGGAGAGGAGGGAGGAGGGGGAGGAGGAGGAGCAGTGCTGGGCACCCAGGGGAGCAGAGCTGCAGGGGGGAGCATCCGGGGGCTCACACAGCCAGGGCGCTGCGGGGTGCCCAGGGCAGCGCTGTCAGGGGTACCCAGAGCTGTGCAGCCACCACCCTGTGCCACGGGGACAATGAAATCCCAGGCAGGAACCGTGCCTGGGGAGAGGGGAGCTACAGGGGGCGGCTTTTCAGCTGGGCGGCTTGACTCTGCCAAAGCTCTGCTTGGGCTCCCGAGCCTTTTGTTTGACACCTCCTGGCTAGAAAGGCAGGGTGGAGCTGAGGTGAGGTGGGGACACCTCCGACAACTTCTCTCCAGACACCTGGGTGGGCATAATGCGTGCAACAGGGGGCTGTGCAGGAGGAGGGAAGGAAGCCCGTAACGGCTGGCTGTTGGGCACCCACACCCTGCGCGGGCTCCAAGGGGACTCCATGCAGGCGGTGGCAGTGACGCTTCCAGAGCCCAGGCAGGCTTAACGGCGCTACGTGAGGTTGGCTCAGTCTGTTCATCCTCTGCGGGCTACTTTTCTCCCGAAAAGCCCTGAATTTGTGGGGACCTGACTTTGCCGACATAGAAATACACCCTTTCCTTTTCACACTGCGGGATTGCTGTGCCTTTCTCCTGGCACCCAGGGACCTCCCTGAGCCTTTCCGTCTGTCCCAGGGCCTCCCAGGGCTGGCAGCAGGCAGCCAATGGCCTCTCCTTGGGCACTGCCACCCCTGAGGAGCAGCAGGGTCTCCCGACGGGCAGGGGAGGATCAGGCCCCTTCGGGCATGCTGATTCCAGCACCGACCTCGAAAGCATCTCTGCGCCCACCTCTCCCATTGCCCCCGCCAGGAAAGCTCTTTCCCCTGGTCCCCCCCTACGGATGCGCCAGCAGGGCTGGGGAGAGGGTAGCTGGGCTGCAAGGAGAAAGAAAGGCTGGGTGAGAGGCCGAGCCCCTGCTGTGCCATGCCCCTCGCCACGCCCCATGCCCCAGTGCAGGGCTGAAGGCCTACACCGGCTGTAGGCCTATAGGATGAAGGCCTATACCTCAGCACCGACCGTGGGGCTCCCCGAGATGAAGGAAGCTGCGGCACGGCCAGGAGCCAGCCCTCCGGTTCCCCAGGAGAGAGCCTGGAGCAGGAGACCAAGTGATGATCCCTGGCGGGCTGAGGTGAGCCTCAGGGCACAGCCCCGCTGGTGTGACGGTCTGACAAATTCAAATGTCTCAAACATCCGCTAAAAGAGCTTTGGTGGACAAAACGGCCTCTGTAAAAATGCTGGAGTTTTGTGAAGAGGACAATGTGGACAGAAGAGAGGGCCCCACGGAGGGTGGGAACGCACTTCTCCAAGGCCCCAATTCCTTATCTTGAGTGACCAGGAGAAGGAACACAATTTATGCCTTCCTGGAGGAAGAAGGCCCCATGGAAGTTGGGACTGTGCTTCTATCTTAAGTGGTCATACCAGCAGGAAAAGAGAAGCAACTCCACAATGAACACCCCCCCCAAAGCTACCGATTCCAGTGAACCCCAGGTGTGGGAACTGCGCATGTTGAGATCATCAACTAACACACTAAAAAAGAGGAGAGAACGAATCCTCAGTGCGTGCCCTCCGGAACTGGATCTCTACGCTGGCTGGACCAACGCTGGACCCAGGACTGGTGAAACCCTTCTCTTCTCTCTTTCTTTTTTTCTCTCATTCTCTCTCTCTCTTTTCCTTCTCTCTTTTCCACAGTCCCTACACGTCATCCTTTGAAACATAAACCGTTGACCAAGTCTGAGACTAGGAGTGGACCTAGCCGCCCCTGAGCTCCTCTTTGAGAAGGAGTCCAGAAAGCAAGGGGGTCTGCTCTGAACCTCGTGACTCAACGGGAGGGCTCTCCTTCTGATACACTTCATGTTCCTTTTTCCATTTCATTCTTTCTGTACTTTCCTCCTCTTCTCAAACAGCGGCTTAATGACATGTTGCAAGGTTCATATTAACAAGTTCATGTGTACTTGGACAGAGTTAGCTAGGTTGAATAAATGTTGATTGTTGTTTGAACTCCCCTGGTGTCGTTTCACCTTAATTCTGACAAAGGAAATCCACGAACCTGAGTCGCTCCAACTTTGGGACGCGACAGCTGGTTAGGCCCAGCGGCCCCAGGTCAGGGCCTTTGTGTGGGGGTGACGCTGGCGAGGGGTAACCCACAGGCAGCTGCAGGGAAGGGTCACCATCTTGCTCTTGTTGAAGCGTGGCTTTCTGGTGACCAGTGCTTCTGCCTAACAGCTTAGGGTTTAGTTAGCTCCGTGCCCCAGCAAAGAAGAACAAACCACCCAGAGAAGTCAGGAGTTTGGTTGGGCCTGCCCCTTGAACTAGACTGCCCTGGACATGACCAGGAGCTGCGCCGAGTTCCAGGAAAGCGGGAAGACCCAGGAAGGCCATGGCCAAAGAGGTTCGAGCCCTGGCAGGACGTCCATTGTGAAGGGAACACTGGTCGCGCGGTCGGGATGGTCTCTGTGCAGCCCAGGGTACTTTTGGGACATCACCTCTGAGCTACTGTGGCTGCCCTGTCCTCCCTGCAGCTCCCCTCAGCAGAGCCCAGCTCCCCTAGGCTGCTGCTCAGCAGGCGCGTAAGGCACAGAGGCTTGGCTGTGCCGTTGGCCTCTTTTGGGATCCTTCTTTTGGGGCTGGCAGCAACTTCGCATGCTGAATCCCAAAGGTGCTTTATCTGTCCCGTCCTCCTGCCGGGCTCACTTGGCTGATGGGGATGCCATGGGCCTGTGGCCAGTGGGCTGGGTGCCCCGTGGGGGGTGCAGGGGTCTTTGGGAGTGCCAAGACACCTCAGTGCCTCTTCCTCCGTGTCCCCCTGCAGCCGACGTGAGCCGTGCTTCAAAATGCCCTGCAGGCTGGGACCGTGCAAGGGAGCAGTGGTGGGGTTGGTGGGGTTTTGCAAACAGTCACGTCCCAAGCAGAAGAGGCGTGCGTTGAAAGTGGGTACGGGGAAAGGCCCCTGAAAAGCTGAGGCTGGGTGACCAAGAATGGTAAGGATGCAATTTTCCCCAGGGGAGCGTATCAGCTCCCGAGGTTTTCGGCAGGTCCCAGTTCATAAGGGAAGAGTTTCTCTGGGACTCAACCGAGTGCATGCTGCCCAGATGCCTGCGTGCAGCTGATGAGGCAGGGGTGGTACAAAGGAGGACCTCTCCCTCTGCAAAAGGAAGCCATTTATTACAGAAAAGCAGAAAGCTGATACAATTGTACAAGAGTCACAGTGAAATATCTTCTTTTTTTTTTTCTTTTTCTGGGGAAATAGGACGTTATCATGTCACTATTTCTTCAGCTCTTTGAAAGCTAGTATTAGAGTAAGCAGTAATAGGAACTACGTTACTAGACAAACATTGGCAAAGCTCTGGCAACAGTTGGCATCTGCGACAGAAAGAAAAGATGTAATTATGTGGTAGATTCTCAACAGGTTTTTGCACAACCAGAGCCTGAAGAGCCATACTGCTTATGTCAAAGCTGACATGACGGTAAGAGTCGGGCTGTCAACATGCACACTATATTGCAGCAGCTTGTTGGCTTCAGTACTTCAATAGTCCCAGTTAGAAGGAGGAAGTCTTGGTGACCCACTGCAGTTTCTGAACAGCTTGAGTGGTTACAAATGTGAGCAGCTACCAAAAGAGAGAAGCCTCAAGTGAGGGACCTCAGCAGGCTGGAGAAACGAGCCGCCAGGACCGTCATGAAGTTCAACAAGGAAAATTGCAAAGTCGTGCCGCTGGGGAGGAACAACCCCAGGCACCAGTATATGCTGGGGGCCGACCGACTGGGAAGCAGCTCTGCAGAAAAGGCTGCTGAGGATGCTGGTGGACACCAAATTGAACTTTTGCTAGCAACGTGCCCTTGCTGCAAAAAGCACTACCGATGTCCTGGGCCGCATTAGGGGGAGTGTTGCCAGCAGGTCGAGGGAGGTGATCCCGCCCCTCTGCTCAGTACTGGTGAGGCCACCCCTGGAGCACTGTGCCTAGTTCTGGGCTCCCCAGTACAAGGGAGACGTGGACATACTGGAGAGAGTACAACAGACAGCCATGAAGATGACGAAGGGACTGGAGCATCTCTCCCATGAGGAAAGGCTGAGAGAGCCGGGACTGCTCAGCCTGGAGAAGGGGAGGCTCGGGGGGGACCTCATCAATGTGTATCAATACCCAAAGGGAGGGTGCAAAGAGGATGGAGACAGGCTCCTTCCAGCGGTCCCCAGTGCAGGACCAGAGGCAATGGGCACAAACTGAAACACAGCAGGTTCCCTCCAAACATCGGAAAACACTCTTACTGCGTGGGTGACTGAGCCCTGGCAGAGCTTGCCCAGGGAGGCTGTGGAGCCTCCACCTTTGGAGATACTCAAAAGCCGTCTGGACGTGGTCCTGGGCAACCAGCTCTGGGAGTCCCCGCTTGAGCAGGGGGTTGGACCAGATGACCTCCAGAGGTCCCTTCCGACCTCAACCATTCTGTGATTCTGTGATCTGTGGCTGCAGACATCATCAAATAGCGTTTGTCCTCTCTGCTGCCTACCTTAGAAATCTCTAAAGGCACAAATAAGGAGCAGCTTAGGTCCTGTTCAAATCAGCCAACTTTTATTTGGATCCCAATGAGTTCTGCACGTTTAAAGAAGACTTTCTGAACCATCCTTCAAGCTCTCTGTCTCTTAGACTGTAGATGAGGGGACTGATTCAACATGTTAAGACAGTTTAGAACAAGGAGCGTATTTTGTTCAGGTTTCCTACTCTGAGAGCATCTGGCAAGCAATACACCATGCTAAAGTTCCATTGACAGTTGTAACACCAAACAACGATCAGACAAGAGGAGCAGGTGTAAACACCTTTTTGCCGAAAGAGATTTTCAGACCGGAGGAAAGGATGTGAATTGTAAGATGCCAGAAATTGTAGCAACGTGAAGAGAGCATCTCGTCACATCTGTGGTGAACTCCGCACTGGGGCCAGTGTAGTATCGTCGCAGGAATGATTAAAGATTAGCGTGAGATTACAAAAGAATTGGTAAATTTCATTAGCGACGTACAAAGTGAGTTGGGATAGAAACACTCGGTTAGGATACTGACCTTACATTTTCTTATCCTGCTCCAAGCTTAAAGCAGAAAGTGGTATTCCTACTGTGCTGCAGGGGAGAAGTTTCCGTATTGCTAAAAACCAAGCATAAGACAGCCCTGCCTGGGGATAACATTCCCCACAGACCAAAACACTCCAATGGTAGAACTTGCGTGCAGCCCCCGCAGAAACGGGCTTCCCGCCATTCTGAAAGCTGGGAGGGAGCGCAGGCCATCAGGCAGGAGGAGTGTCCCAGGAGATGGCCGTGGAGGGTTGGAGGTGGTGGTCAGCCAGCACCAGCGCAATGATGAGGGGTTCTTGGTCACCGTCAAAAAAACAGAACAAGCTAACACCAGCAAGACAGCAACCTCCATTTCTGCAAGCTTCCCAAGTCCTAAAAGGGCAAACTCAGTAGAAGATGCTTCATTTTCTTTTCCCTCTTTTCTGCATGAGCTCTTCCTGCTTGGTAGGAGGAAGAGAAGAGATGAAGCGACAAAAAAATACAACTTGCGTTAAGCTTGAACAAATCTCAGACATCTAACATAACCTTGCCAAAGGAGAGAGGCAGGGCTCTGGAGAGCACTGAAGGGAATGAAAGGTCCCGGGGGCACGCTGGGACGTGAGAACATGGGGCTCTGGGCCAGCTGGAGAGCAACAGGGAGATCCCCAGGGAATATGAGGGCAAATGTGGGGCTTGGGGCCCCCCAAGAGGACCCAAGTGCCCAGGGGTGAGTGGGCCTTGTGCCGCCCACAGGGGACACCCTGCCCCTCCCGGCCTGGGTGGCGGGTCACAGTGGTGCCTTTATGACCTGACCTGTCTCTGTGACACCCTGTGGTGCTGCATATGGTCAACACAGCCGTGGCCCCCACCCCGCAGTGTCCGGCAGGACGGCGACGGGACAGGGCGAGAGCGTGGAGCTGGCGAGGAGCCCCTGAGCGCAGCCCACGTCTTTCATCGCCACCCCCGCGGTGCCGAGGCATTTTGCCAAAGCTTACCCCTTCCCCATCCCTACCCCTTTCCTCTGTCCCGCAGGATGGCGGAGAGACCCCCCAGCCGCCCCAGGGTGGCCTGGGAGGAGAACGGGGCTCCCCAGGAGAGCAGCTCTCCACCGGAGCCCCACAAGGTGTGCGTGCCCAAGCCGCTGCAGACCGGTAAGTGAGGGGCCCTGCTGGGCTGGGCAGGGCTGGGGACAGCGACCGCACCCCGATAGACGCCAGGGTCCTGTTTCCCCGGCACATCGGCAGTGGCGGTCCCACGGGTGGGGAGCACGGCACTGCCGGAATGCTGCTTAGGGCTGGGAGACTGCCCCAGCACAGCCTCCCGCAGGGTGGGAGACAGCAGAGGGGACCCGGCTCCTGCTGCGGGATATGGGCAGCAAGAGGCAGCTGGCCTGGCACCAGGCAGCCGTAGCGGGGGACGGGGACCTTTCCAGCCCATCTGCAAGCGAGTTCCTAAGCTCGGTGCCCTCGTGCCTTTCTGTGCCGTGCTGCACTCCAGCATCACAGCCCACCTGCCGGGCATCCTCCAGCCCGGACACCCGTGGGGAGACCGCGCCGGGGGAGCGGGAACGGGGCTGGACGGAGGGCAGAGCTCCTTCCTCTCCCCCTGTTTGCCTTCGGCCTCTCCCTACAGCCCTCCCTGCTCTCCTCCTTTACTAGGTGCCCTCTCTGCCGCTTCCAGCTGGCTGGCTCTGTACAGAAAGGAAAAAGAATCCATGCAGTTCATCCAGGTTTTCCTGAAGAGCTCCGAAAAGGTAACCACGGCCATTTCCATGGTAGCTGTGCCTGCGTCTCCCCATGGAGCCACCGGCTCTGCTGCCTGCTGCCAGGGCTGCTGGGCGACCGCTGGCTGGGCAGAGCCGCTCCCGCCGGGTCTCCTGCACAGCACTGCAGCCCCAGTGCTCCGGTCCTGCTGGCCGCGTGTCTACGTTCTCACGCTCCCCGTTTGTCTCTCTGTCCCCTGGCTGCCAGGAGAAGGCCCAGAAGATGCAGTTCCTAGAGACCATCTGCACCCTGTGCAAAGCTGCAAGGCAAAGCAAGGGCTTGTCACGGGGCCTGAATGCGTTCTGCCACAAATTTGAGCTGGCAGAGAATATCAAGGTGAGGGAACACCTGGCGGGTCCGGGGAGGGCGGCAAGGTCCCCGGGCACCGGCACAACGTGAGGACAGCGCATGGGCAGGGGAAGGCAGGGACAAGCGTGTGTGGACACCGAGCTGCCCCGAGGGGACTCGGATGCCGCTGAGAAGCCCTGCCAGCAGAGACCCCAGCACCGGGGCGGGGGGCACTCTGGGGGCCGGTGCTGGGGCAGGGGCAGAGGGTCTCCGCCAGCCCTGCCACCTGGTGCTGGGTCTGCTGGCACTGGGTGCTGGCAGCTGCCAGGTCCCATCCCAGACGTGCTCTGCAGGTGCTGCTGGAAGAGGAGCCCAGGGACCACCTGCACACAGCGGTGCGGCAGCAAGCTATGCTTGCCATCGCTGCCTTGAGGTACCTGCCAGGCCCCTGGTTTGGCTTTCCACCAGCCGTGGCCCTGGACCTGGCCGGGGCCACCCCCCATCCAGGCACAGTCCAGTGGTGCCATCAGAGGGCCCCTGCTTTGCCCTGCTGGCAGCTTGTTGGGAGGGCGCAGGGGAGGGCAGAGGGATCCTGCAGCTCCCCGCCACATCTCGGCTCTTCCCCAGAGTGGGAAGCGGGAGGCTTGCCTGCCAGGACTGTCCTTTGGGCCCAGGCCATATCGAGGACGGAGGAGGTGCCTCCTGGCAGCACTCCCCACACACCCTCCATCCCTCTTGGGGACCCCCTGCTCCAGAGCTCCGTGTCCACCTGCCCAAGGCATCGAGGCACCACCGCTCCCAGCACCAGTGTCCAACAGGACCCCCCCTCTCTCTCTTTGCAGCAAAGTGGAGGTGGTGCTAGAGGGCAAAAAGAAGAGCCTCTTAGAAGCCTGCTTCAAGAGTGTCTTCTTGCTTCCTCCAAAAGCAGACATGCAGGGCCTGGACACTACTCTCTACTTCGAGGTAAGTGCTGGCTGAGCTACAGGAGCCCCCAGTCCTCTGGGCTGCTCCCCGGCCACCGCGCGCTGAGAGACAACCGGAGATCCAAGGCACGGCAGGGTATCGACTTTGCTTTGCCACCCTCATCCCTTTGTCCCCTTCCCGTGGGCCTGGCCACATCCAGTGCCGCAGGCTGCTCTGCCCACAGCAGCGTGCCTGCTCCGAGGCTTCCCCTGGGCACCGCGAGGCAGCGCAGGCATCCTCTCTTGGTGTGGGGAGTTCAGATCCATCTCCAGGCTTGAGAGGGACTGCAGAAAGACTGCCACAACCCTTTGTCCTCCTTGCAGACCCTGGACGCCATGGACACCATGCTGCGGACATTGGTGCTCAGCTCTTCTGCCCCTGGCTTCACAGAGCTGCAGACAATCCTACAGGTCTGGTGTTGGCAAAGAGTAGGGTTCGCAGGGGCTGTTCCTCACCCTGCAAGGGAGTGTCCACTCTTGAGTGGACAGTTCCCACCCCAGTGCCATGCACAGAGCACACTGCAGGGAGGGTGCCCAGCTCCCCTGGGGGAGGCAGGGGTGGCCCACCATGGTCTTCCGCAGCCCAGTGCCCCCTGCCTGCAGTCAATGTGACTTCCCCTCTGCAGCCTCCTCCTGTGTCACGGCAGAGCCTTGCTCGTGGCAATTCTGGGCCAGCTCTGTCCCCAGAGCTTTCCTTGCACCAAAGCTGTGGGAGGCATTTGACCCCTCTCCTCAGGCACCACAGTGGTGGCAGCTGGTGCTGCTCTTCCCCTGCCTCGCAGTCCCTTGTGCTTTCCTCCCCAGGTCTGACCGGGGCAGAGAACCCCTGGGACCTGCCTGTCCTGCACAGGGAGCCCAGCCCTGAAGCTCTGTACTCCTGGCTTCCCAGGGGGCTGTATCCCCATTCCCACATTGCAGACCCCCCGGGCAGGCTCCTGCCCAAAAGCCCAGCCTTCATGGAGAGGGGACACAGGGCTGTGTTCCGGGGGAGGGCACAGAAAGGAGCAGACGCTGCCCGGGGTGTGGTATCTGCCTACCTGCCTGGCCGCAGGGACTGCACGTGTCCAGCCAGGACTCCAGCAGTGCTGCTTCTGCTGGTGCGGGTGCCAGCTCGCAGGGCACATCGGCAGTTTCTCTCCTCCCAGATGCTGCTGACCTTCACCAACTGCCAGAGTGCAGTTGTGTGCGAGAGGGCCGTGGGGAGGATTGGGAGGCTGAGCGATTTGCTGGCCAGCTGTTCCTCCGTGGAGGTAAGGAGCCAGGCACCCTCCAGCCAGGCTCTCTCCCCTTCCCTGCACACGGGAGCAGCCTGCAGCTCAGAGATGCCTGCGCGGCAAGCCTGGGCACTGGCTGAGGCGTTCAGCAAGGCTCTGCCCTGGAGCGAGGGTCTTGGTTTCTTTCTTTTTTCTTTTTCCCACGGTCTTCTCTCCCCAGTTCCCTCTCTGCCAGGAGCCGTCTCGGCCCCCAGTCCTGTGCAGGACGGGACTGTCCAAGGGACATGGTGGGAGCCCAGGCCTGGCAGCTCTCCCTGCCCTGCTGCCCAGCTAGCTGCTTTGAGAGGGCCCTCCAAAGCTCCAGCTCACCGGGGATCCTTCCCCTGGGCAGAGTCTTGGGTTCAGGGCTTTGGTCACAGCTGCTGCCCGTCAGCCCTTCTACCTGTCCTCCCTCCCCCGCCCAGGTCTGGAGCACCTTTGTAGGAGAGGATGCCAGCCCTGCCTGCCACGCAGAGATCCATATGCCCTTCCTGGGACAGCTGCTGGGGCATCTCATCCTCTGCCGCACTCGCAAGAGCTGGGAGATCAGCTGGGTTGCTTTGGATGCTCTTCATCACCTCTTCAGATTCATCCTGCAGCAAAAATGTAAGAGAAGCTGTGGTGGACCGCATCCCTCCACACACACCTCCTCACATGCCTGCTTGTTTCCCTGGCTATTGCAACAGACCGTTCTTGTGCTTTCTGGAGGCTCTCCATCAAAGTCTGCTTCCCTGACCTCCTTTGCCCCTCACAGCTGCTTCCCGTAGCATCCCAGCTATTGTTTTGCTGCAGAAGCTGAATGCTCGCCAGAAGTCCAGGACCTGTTCTTTGCTGCTCTCCTTCCCTACTCTTCTCAGGACCTCTCAGAACCTGGCTGTTTCATGGTCCCCACAGCCAAAGCTATCATTGATTACCACTTCCTGAAAATAGTTCTTCCCTATTGGAGAACAGCAGATCCAGCTGTACATCACCCCAGCTGGTCCCTCCAGTGCCTGCAGCAAGAAGCTGTCCCTGACGCCCTCCAGAAAGCTCCCTGACTGCTTGCGTCCTGCCGTCTGGCAGGCAGGTCTCAGGGACGTTAAAGTTCCCCATGAGAAGCAGGGCATGTGAAACAGAGACTTCCCCACGTGCTTTCAGGAAGACTTCATCCACATCCTCTCTCCAAGTGTGCGTGGGGGGGTGTCTGCAACATGCTGCCACCACCATGTCACCAGCACTGCCTCTCCTCTGCTTCTGACCCACGTACTCTCTCTCGGACTCTTGATCGTCCCGTATATCTGAGCTGCTCCTTCAAATATGAGGCACGCCCCCCCAGCCTCCTCTTCCCCATCTCTCCTGAAGAGCTTGCATCCGTGCACCGCAGCACTCCAGCCCTGCAAGCCGTCCCCTGCAGCTCAGTTATTCCAACAATGTTTTAGTTGTGCGACTGCATGCAGAGCTCTAGTTCCTTTGAGTTTCCAAGGCTGTGAGCATTTGCACACATACGCTTGAGGCAGGAGTCTCTCATCCTTCTCCATCATCCTTCAGGTCCCTCTTGTTCCCTTCGCCTGTCACCCTGTGCTTTACACCCTTGTCCACCACCTCCTCCCCTGACCGTGGGTCATAACCTCCCTCCTCAGCCACTCCTAGTTCAAAGCTCTTTTCACCGTTTGGTAAGCTTGTTGGCAAAGACGCTGTGTCCTACCGACTCTTCTGTGATCCCCTCCTGTTTAGGCACGACACTGCCAGAGGATAATGCAGAGCATCCACAGCGTCAAAGGGAACGGGAAGCTGCGATCACCTCCTGGCTTTCTTTGCCCAGCACCAGCAACATTACAACGGTAACGAGCTCCTCGCTTGCTGGGCCTCTTGTCCGTGGCATCAGCAGGAGACTTGTGTGAGCAAAGGGATCTGGAATCAGCACGGTTGGCATGGCCTCACTGTCACTGGTGAGAGGGTTGCTGCTGTCGCTGAGCAGGGACTACAAAGGGCTGCACTCCAGTGTCCCAGCAGCAGCTCCAGCCCTCCTGTCCACCAGCAAGCCCTGATTCTCTGTAGGGCCAGCACACTGTGCCCACGACCCCAGCCCTCCTCTCTCACCCTCAGGGCCCTCTCTTCTCATCCTCCACCGCGCAGTGACTGCAGCCCCTGCCTCCAGCTGTCCTGTGGGCGCTGCTGTCAGCACCGCCAGGCCATCTCTTGCCAGAGCTGCTCTCGCCGCTCACCTAAGCAGCACCACCAGGACACTCGGTGTGACGTGTCTTCCCCGCCTTCCTCCCTCCCATAGGCATTTGGAAAATACCTCCAGCCTTCTGAGAGGACAGACATCGTCCTTGTGGCCATCGAGGCCATGAGAGACTCGAGCACCTATGACAAGGAGGAGGCGAGCAGCATCCTGGATATGGCTATGAGAGAACCTGCCTGCTGGTTGACGGAGGTAAGCGGCCTGTGGCTGCCCTGCCCTTGAGCCCTTTCAGGCGTTGTTCCTCCTTCCATCCCTCCCTCCCTCCCTCATGCAGGTGCCTCAGGCACCTTGAAGCCCTTTTAAGCCAGGAGAGTAGCATGGATAGGGCAGCAGTTGCAGAGGCAGCTGAGGAAATGGCTGCACTCCAGTGGCAGCACCATCCTCACCCGTGTGCCATCCAGGTGCCAAACATCGTGAGGTGCATCTACGAAAACGTGGAGCACATCCACGCGGCGTCAGCCCGGCACAGCCTGGACCTCCTTCTTCTGCTGATGACTGACCAGTGCCCCATGGAAGTGGTCACGAGCCTGTTGAAGCTCTCTCCATCTTGTGACAGGTACTGACCCCAACAGCTCCTGTGGGCTTGTCCATGTGGGGAGAGGGGCCTGGAGACTTTCAGGCTGCTAGAGCCACTGAAAACCACAGGACACCCCTGAGGAGAAGGGCCCTCCACCGCACCACGCTTTCCAGCCCTGGTGGATCGGCCAGGCCTGCGGTAGCCAAACCCGGCCAAGCCAGCCCAGAGCCCCGCCACAAGGTTCCTCCCTGCCCCGTGGGGAACACTATCTCAGCCCCCTCCTGCTTGCCCAGGCGGGGACCCAGGCACTCAAGCGAGGGGGCTGAGAATGGCCAGGGCTGCAGGACAAGCCTGGGACCTGCCGCGCTGGCCCGGGCACAGTGTGGTGGCCAAGGCAGCCCTGCTGACAGAGTGCTCTGGGCCTGCAGTGCTGCTCTGGCCATGTGGGATGTGATGCTTTCCCAGACCCACACGTTGGAGAAGGTCTTGAGGGAGCTACTCAGCAAGCTCCAGGACCAGCAGCTGCGCAGGGTGTTCGGCTCCAGCACGGAGGACGCCTGCATCCATCACTTGGCTGTGAGTGATCAGACCGGTCCTTGCTCGCTCTCTGGGCTGTGCCTGCCTCTCCAGGAAAACAGGCACGGCCCTCTCCCCTCCCATCTGCCCCGACACGGTCACCTCCTCCGGGACATACGGACACAGCCCCTTAGGGCCAGCAGGGACCTGCCCAGCACCAGGTTCCCCTGCGCCAGCCGTGCAGGGCCACCCCACGCTGCTTGGGCCCCCGGTGCACAAGCACGAAGCCCAGGCAGCCCCTGCCTGCCCAGGCAGCACTCTGCTTCCCCCCCTGCCCGCATCCATCCCTCTGCACTGCTCTGCAGCCTGGAAACCTGGGGCAGGGCAAGGGCTCGGTCAGGGGCAGAGACACGGCCTCTGCACAGGCTGAGCGGGCTGCAAGGCTGGCGCCAGGAGACACTCGTCACCACTCGCGTGTCATGCCTCCTTTGTGCCAGCTCTTGCTGCTCAATCGCTCCTCAGAGGCATGAGAGCAAGTGGCTGCCGACGCTCAGCGGACAGGAGGAGCTGGCACACACAACCCTGTGGTGTGCGGTGGGGTGTAGGGCACTGGGGTGCCAAGCGGCCGTCCACGGGCAGAGCTGCCCCCAGGACAGGCTGTCTGGCTCTGGTGCCCTGGCCCTGAGCTGCCAGTGGGAACCAGGAGCCGCACCGTGTTGGGAGCCCCGCAGGCTCTGCCAGGCTCTCACTGCCATCTTTGTTTCAGCTGCTGGCCTCCAGCGACATGAAATCAGAGGAGTTTGCTGGCCTGTACAACGTCCATAGGTACCTGAGGCGTCCAAGCCTGGCGCTGCTCTCACTGGCGCTCAGAGGCCTCGTCACGCTGTCGCAAAGACCTGAGACGGTGAGCAGGGCATAGTCAAGTGAAGCCACGTTGGCAGGCTGGGGCTGCGGCAGTGGGTAACGCGGTGCCTTGGCCTGGGCTGGGAGTCAGGAGGTGGGGTGACGGCTCCAAATGCCCTTGCTGTCCCCTTCGCGGGCCCCGGGGTCCCTCAGGCTCAGACCTTGCCCCTGCAGCGCCAGGAGAACAGCTCCCTCACCCACGTGCAGGAGCTCTCGCTCCTGGCGCATCCCCGTGGTGCTGGGCAGGAGTTTCTGCTCTGCACCGAGGCAGCCAGTGCCAGACTGCCTCAGTCGAGGGATTACCGTCCGCAGAAGAAGCTTCCTGCTGAGAGGGGGAGGATGAGCCAGAGCCTCGGGTACAGCTGATGTTACGGGCTGACTCTGGGGCCTGGGGCAGCGGGTCTCTGTCATGAAGGGGTCACAGCCCACTCATTGCCAGCTTAGAGATCTCTGCCCTTCCCCGCACCCTGCCGTGGGGGCCAACAGAGCGCTGCATGGAGGGGACCGGTGGCTGTCTGGGGAGCTTTCCAGGCCCGGAGGGTTACCAACCCACCTGCCCGTTTGGGCCCGTCGGAAAAGGGGGTGGCTGAGCAGGGGACACGGAGCCTTTGTTCTCCTGCCCTAACTTCCCTATCCCCTGCTATCCTCACGTCCCCAACGGTGCGCCCATGGCCAGCACCTGCCAAGAGGCGGCGGAAGGGATTCCTGTGCCACCTGCCAGGAATCTGGACGGGAGGCTGGTGCTTAGTGGGCAGAGCATTTTTGCCAGGGTGGTCTTTCACCGCTTGACAAAAAGGAAATTCTGTGCTTCATGCAGGCAAGAAAAATCTTGGTCCTGCTGCCAGACATCATGGAGACCCAGCAGAATGCCAGCAGTGACAACAAGATGAAGGCCCTGCTTGTCTTCAGAAATGTGATGGGTCATATGAAGAGGAAGGAGGCCAGCCCCACCGCTCTGCAGCTGGTGGACAAGCTCCCGCCACTCTTTGATGATGTAAGGCTGCTTGTGGGAGCCTGAGCCCCACTGATGGGCCCTCTGCAAGGACAACTGCCCCTCAGCCCGGCCCTGCGGCAGCACTTGCACAGGGCTGTTCCCCTCCTCACGCCCCTGGGCTCTCGTGGAGATGGCTTCTGGGCTCTGCAGCCCAGCACGGCTTCTCCCTGACAACTCGATGCCTCCAGGCGACCTAAGCCCCCTGTGCTGAGGCCCAGCCTAGCCCCTGTGCAAAGCACCTGCAAGCCAAGAGCCGCTCTCAGATCTGCGAGGCCTCCCCCGGCTGCACTGCCAGGGAGGACCAGACGATCTCCCCAAGTGCCGTGGTGAGGGGCTGAGGCTTAGGTGGCCATGTGTGCCCCGGAGGCATTGCCGAGGGCCAGCCCGGTCTCCTCCTCAGGCCATCCCTGGGGAGCTCTGCACTGGTGCGGCTGGTGTGGCTGGCGGTGAATGCCGGGGGCTGGCACAGGCGCTGCCTGATGGAAACCTCTTGCATGCATGGCCTTTTGTGGGCCTGGGGCCATTCAGCCACGGCTGCAGATCTGGCCCACAGCTCCTGTGTGTAGAACCTGACTCCAAAGCATCTCCGCTCACATCAGCCACACTAACGCCCTGGCTCAGGGAGCGGCCGTTGCTGAAGTCTTCCTGTCCTCCTCCCTACCAGCAATCCAGCCAGCTGCGAGAGCTCTCCATCTGCCTCTTCAAAGATGCGATGCAGACAGTGGTGGGGAACGACAAGCAGCAGATGAGGAAGAACGTGCGGAGAAGCCTGCTCCCACTGTTCTTCCACATGAGTGACCAGACCGAGAGCGTGGCCAAGGTACAGGTTTCAAACCTGACCAGTGATGCGGGCAAGGGCGTGCTGACACCACGGGGGTGGCCTGCGCATCAGGGAGGGGCAAGGGCTGCTGGCAGTTGGACGCTTGGAGTCTGTGTCACCTCAGGGTCCAACTGCCTGAGTCACTGAGGGCAGGGCAGAGCTCCCCTCCTTCCCCGCACCGGCCCCACCACTGCCTTCCCGTCCTCCCTCTGTGCCTCCTGCTGCAGAGGAGGACGGGAAGGTGGGCGTCCCCTCCCACCCCTGCTCCCCCCATTCAGGTGGCCTCCAGTGCACCCCAGAGGAAGGGTCCCAGCATACCCAGCGCGAGGAGGGCTGGAGAAGCTGGCACAGACGTTTCCCACACCTGCCCTACCTGGTCCAGCAGGGCTCAGCAGCAGCCCGTGGCCACCAAGGCCTGAACACAAGAGTCCCTAGAAGCGTCCCAGCTGCCCCTGCAAGTGTTGGAGGCCAGGGCTTTGAGCCCCATTCCCTGCCCACGGTCCCCTCAATCCCCGTCTTCCTCTGCAGGCCTCTCGGGAAGCCCTCCTCGTTGCTGCAAAGCTGCTAAAGTGGAAACGGCTCAAGCACCTGACCCGGACACAGCAGACAGGCAGAATCGGGGAGTGCTTGGTGAGGACAACCCCCAAGCCCCAGGGCCTGGGCTGGACAAGGGCTGCCCCCTGTGCAGCTGTGCCTCGCCTGCCCTGCTCCAGCCCAGAGCCCGCAGCCTGGAGCTGCATCCTCCTTCCCTGCCCTCAGGCACAGAGCCCCCAGGGGCTCTTCTCCAGGCCCCTCTCCCCTCCCCGCCCTCAGGATGCTGAAGGAGACCCTAGCCCATCTGGGCCCTGGCAGTGGGATGGACAGAGGGGTCTCAGGACCTCCAGACCCCGCCTCTGCCTGCAGCTGACTCTCAACCTCCACCCCACAGGGCTCCTGGCTGGGAGTTGGGAATGGCCTGAGGTGGAAGGGGGACAGGGGGTGCTGGGAGGAGGGACCGGTTCAGCCCACTGCGGAGGGTCTGTGTCAGCCCCATGCCCTTGTGCTCTCTCCAGCTGGTGCAGGACAGGAGCAGAGTTGAAGAATATCTGAGTCAGAGCCTGCCATACTTGAAGGATGCTCAGGTCACCTTGCGAGAAGCAGCCCTGAAGTTCATTGGTGAGCCACAGCAGCCCCTGGGGTCCCCATTTTGGCAGCCTGGTCCCAGTCCCAGCCGCTGCACTGGCAGCAAGGGGCAGCCCTGCGGCTGCCAGAGCCCCGACTGCCCCATGCAGGGCCTGGGCAGCCAGGGTCTCTGCGCGTCCCTCTCCCACCCCTGCCCGCGCAGGTGGGCTTAGCGGCAGCCTTGCTCGGTCCCGTCCCCCCCCCTCGGATACTGTCCTTCCCTGGGGTCACTCTGCTGAGGGGGAGGAGGGTGTGCAGCCAAACCAGCAGAGCCACGAGCTGTGCTGCTGGGAGCATGCTGGGGAGCAGGAGGTCTGACAGAGCTCTGTGCCTAGGGCTTGCCGCACGGCACCTGGGGGACGAAAGCGAGGAGAAGCTGTCCGAGATCTGCAACGGTGAGCAGGGGCAGTGCTGCGTGCGCCAGGACTGGTGGGGCAGGGGACAGAGCCTGGGCAGCGTGTTGCTATGCCTCGCCCTGCTCCAGGGAGACGCTTCAAGGGCAGAGGAACGTCTCAGGGGCATTTGGGGCATTCCTGAGCAGCAGCTTCCAGCTGATGCATTTGTCCCACCTGCTCCATCTGGCCAGGGAAAGGGATGGGTGGGGCTGGCATGGTCTGGAGGGGGTGCCTGGGTGTCTCTGCAGATAGGTGGGTTTCAGCTCTGTTCTCTTTCCTTCTGCTGCAGCCCTCCAGCTTTTGGAGAAAGATGCCGAACTCTCAGTCTCATCCCTGGCAGCTCAGACCATGCTGACCCTGAGATCTCCGAGGGAGCAGCCAACATTGGGGTGGACCCTGTGGGCGCTGTGCTGCTGGCCCTGCAAAGCCGGGCAGAAATGAAGCTCTCTTCAAGAAAATGGCTCTTGTTGATTAAAGCTGGAACCACAAGCCCAAGGCCACGGTGTCCTTCACGCAGGAACCACCCCGAGCGTGCCGAGCAGCCGGCGTTATTCGGGCCTCTACCGCTGTGTGCAGGACAGCTCACCCCTCGGCACACCCTGGCCCCAATGTTGTTTTAGAACGTCCTCCCTCTGTTAGGCTTTGCCCCCAAAAGAAGTCGTGCTTGTTCACCTTCTGTGGAAGTCTTTTCTCTGGGGAGGCAGAGGGCAAAAGGGAAAAGGCAGACCCCAAAGGAACCAGGATTGCCCTGAGAGCTGCCTCACGCCCAGGCTTTCCAGCAGCCCGTGGCAGCACAGCACACGCTGACCCAGGGTGTCCTTGCAACAGAGGCCCAGCTGCCCTGCTGGACTGCAAAACCTGGAGGTTTCATCCTGGTGTTCAGACGTGGCCACCTCTGGCACGCTCCGGTCTTGCACATCCTCGCCCGTGAGCCAGGGGAGAAGTTTCCCTGTGGAGCGGGAAGAGCTGTGCCCCCAGGGGCACCCTGCCCCACCTCCTCTGGGCTGCTGGGGCCAGCCTCCCAGCCCTTTGGGCAGCTGGCCTGCTCTGGCCTTCTTCCCCCACAGCAGCAGCACCCTGCGCACAAGCAAAGCAGAATAGGGAATCCGTTCACTATTTCCCATCGGCAGGCTGGTGTTCAGCCATCTCCAGGAAAGCTGGCCTCCATCACACGTAACGGTTACTTGGGAAGACAAGCGCTGTAACTCCAAACTTCCCGCCTTCCGCCTTCCTCCCCCAGCTTTTATTGCTGAGCACAACGCCATGTGGTAGGGAATATCCCTTTGGTCAGTTGGGGTCAGCTGTCCCGGCTGTGTCCCCTCCCAACTTCTTGGGCACCCACGGCCTCCTCGCTGGCGGGGCGGCGTGAGAAGCAGAAAAGGCCCTGACGCTGTGCAAGCGCTGCTCAGCGATAACCGGAACATCCCTGTGCTACCCACGCTGTTTTCAGCACAAATCCAAAACACAGCCCCATACCATTTCCTGTGAAGAAAACGAACTCTATCGCAGCCAAAACCAGCACGCCCGCCCAGCCGCTGGGATGGGGACTCCGGCTGCCCGCATGCCTTTGGGGGTGAAGGACTACACCCCCCCAGCATGCCCCAGGGGAGGGAGTACAGCTCCCAGCATGCTGGGGAGTACAGTCCCACGAGCTGGAGGGCCACCTGGCCCCGCGGGTGGCCCAGGAGGCTGCAGCCGACGTGACACATGGGCTGGCCCGACGCCTCCTCGCTCCCCTGCCACCCAGCATGTCTGGGGCAGGAGCGCCCGGGGCCGCGGGGCGAGTTGGTGGCACGCAGCAGCTACAGCTGTGGCAGGGAGAGGAAGAGATGGCAGCTGTGAGCCCCAGGGTGGCATCCCGCTTGTCCCAGCGGCAGCAGCGTGGCAAACCTCGTCTCGTTGTCCCAAAAGGGTTCTTTTACCCGGTGTACAGATGGCCAATAACGCACTGAGTCGAGATACGTGGGTTTTATTTCTTTTCTGCGCAGAAGAGGGTGCCAGGCATCTAACACAGCCAGCGCACACTTGAAACACAAGCGGGGTCTTATAACACACGTCGGGATCAAGGAAAAAGTGGTAAAAAAATACATGATTGGTTGCAAACAATTTATATAACAGAAGTGCTTCTACACATGTCTACGTGATTACCTAACTCAGTATATTAGGGTGGTCTCTTGCAATTACATACTAGTTATGCACAGATGCGTGTCATTTTTAACATTAAAAATCAAGCTAGGTTAGCTAAGGACATGCTTTTCTTGACACTACTCCAAAACTGGGCACCTATGATACAAATCAGCAAGAAGGGAATAGCACTGACAGAACCTCGTTGTTTCACATCCTTGCTTCAACGGATTCAGTGTAGGGACTTTCCATTCCTATTCCTATGGTTTCAATAAGTGATTGTTGGAGTCAACTGTTGTCTTTCCAACATCAGCCTGTGCTGGAGTCCAGCCCCTCCTGTCTCCTGCTCAGAGAGAGAGGTCACTTTGAAGGACAGCAGCACCTTTAACCCAGCAGCTTTTTCTCCAGTGCCAATCCTGAGTTCCCATCGGGCACCCGGAGGCTATCGCAGCAGAAGCCCCTGCTGTGCCTCGCAACGGAATATACAGCACCACACTGGTGACTTCAGGAAAATGTGTTCCCACAAGCTGGAAAACCAGGACGGAAGTTTATCAACTTTTCAATTGTTTTCTTTGAAAGAGAGGAGCTGGAAGTAACTGGAAGATGTTCCGATGTAGCAATCCATCCAAACTCCCTATCAGATGTGGAGGAAGAGGCTGAGATGGCCAGCGCCCAAGAGAAGAGGCTTCCTTCTGCTGAGGCAGACCGAGAGGCCTAACGACTTTTATCTGTTCTCAGCTGACATCAAGGCTTTTGTCTTGGACCTTGAAACTGAAGACTGAATATCTGTCCCGGTTTTGGCTGGGATAGAGTTAATTTTCTGTCTAGCAGCTGGTATGGTGTTATGTTTTGGGTTCAGTATGAGAAGGATGTTGGTAACACGCTGATGCTTTCAGTTGTCGTTAAGCAGTGTTCATACTAAGTCAAGGATTTTTCAGCTTCTCATGCCCAGCCAGCAAGAAGGCTGGAGGGGCACAAGAAGTTGGGAGGGACACAGCCAGAACACCTGACCCAAACTGGCCAAAGGGGTATTCCATACCATGTCACGTCATGCCTAGTATATCAACTGGGGGGAGTTGGGCTGGGGGGGATCGCTGCTCAGGAACTCTCTGGGCGCTGGTCGACGGGCGGTGAGCAATGGCATTGTGCATCACTTGCTTTGCATATTCCAATCCTATTAGGATTATTATTGTAATTTTATGATTATTTTCATTATTAGATTCTTCCTTTCTGTTCTATTAAAATGTTCGTATCTCAACCCACGAATTACACTTTCTTTCCGATTCTCTCCCCCATCCCACTGGCAGGGGGGGAGTGAGTGAGCGGCCGCGTGGTGCTTAGTTGCTGGCTGGGATTAAACCGTGACAGGGAACTAGCTGGACATTTTCAATTTTGGAAATAGGCTGTGCAGAGAATAAGGGTAACGAGATGTTTAGGTGCTGAGGCAAGCGCAGGTCCCCCGTGCTCTTTGGCCCAACAACACCCTGGCTCCCTGTTTGTGTCGCACCTAAAAATGTAGTCTTTCTCTGTTATTCACTGTAGAGCCTGTTTCCAAATTAAGAAAGGCCAGCTAGTTCTCCCACCAGGAAGGTGCCAGGACTGAAAGCTGTTTGTGGAGACAGCCTTCCCTTTGCAGCCCATCCACAGGCCCAATAGCACTGGGGATCAGGTCTTTCCTCATCACTTAAATCTTTCGTTACTCTCATTCTCTGCACAGCCTACTTCCAAAATTAAAAGCGTCCAGCTAGTTCTCCCACAGGGAAGGTGCCAGGACTGAAAGTTGCTGCTGGCCATCACCTTCCTTTTCCAGCCCGTTCACAGGCCCAAGGACACTGGGGCTCTGTGCTTGCCTAGCGACCTAAACATCTCGTCACTCTCTTTCTCTGCACAGCCTGTTTCCAAAATTGAAAAAGTCCAGCTACTTCGCTGGCATGGAAGGTGCCAGGAATGAAAGCTGTTGCTGGCCATCACCTTCCCTTTGCAGCCCATTCACAGGCCCAAGGACGCTGGTTGTCTGCGCTTGGCTCACACGTAAACATGTCGTTACTCTCTGTGCAGTGTATTGTTGACTATATTCTTGGCAATGGTGCAGTCTCACCAGGAGATTTGGAATGGATCTAAAAAAAAGTCTCATCATTCTTTTTTAAGGAAATTGGGCACAGACAGGTTCTCCCTTAGCACCTGGGTTCGTCACAGCTCTTGGCCATTCATTCCTGGGTGCTGTAAAACGCAGGTAACACCCTTCTGGTAATGCCTCCTGAGGTGGTGGGATGCCCAGCTGGTCAAGGAGTGACCTACGCTTGTTGTATTTGGAGGCAAATATGCTGGGAAACAGAGGTGAGATCAGCATCACGGATGACGCCGGCAGTGCAGTAGTAGGGCCAATGCTGGAAAAAGCGTCAAGGGGGCTGATGAGCCTGAGGACTGTGATGACACTGAGCCCTGCAGCCGGGTTTGCAGGGGAGGATTTCAGCCAATATACGTGCCCCACTTGTGGCAGTACATTTCCGCCCCCCCCCTCCTTCCTGCCAGCAGGAAACAAAACTTCTCCAGGAAGGGAGAAGGGGAAGGAAACCCTGGAGGCTGCAGGTTGAAATTTGAACTGGTCAATCGAGATGCGCCAGGTACATCGAGGTGACCCTCCTGGCCAATAGAATTAAATGACCACAGGTCAGATTTGACAGGGCTATAAACGGGGTCCCGCCGGAGGACATGTGGGAATCAGTCCTCCTCGGAGCAGCGGGTCTGCAGTCGGGGACTCCCCCTCGGGTCGGGGCACCGCCCGAGGTAACTCCTCGAGGGAGAGAGCCCGCAGCTTTTAGGGGAGTGATATGCGCGTTGTGAGCCATCACTTTAAATCTTGGGGATTCTTAAGTCGGCCGTGTAGTATTAATTCTCTTTACATCATCGAGCCTGTGGTTTTAGAAAATGTTACCGGACTTCTAACTAGCTTTTGCTGAAGAATAAATCTGAGTTTTAACTCCTGCTGGATTTGGTTAGTCGTGCACCCGTAACACCACTGTTAGGAGGAACCCCTGTGGTCTGCTCTGAGGGCAGAGGGGTGCAGCTCATTTCCACTGTGAGGATGCTAAAGGCAGCATCTACGATGGATGCATGTCCCAAGGGTCCTTAAAAGACGTGGTTTGCGGTGGCAAGGGTGCTCTGTGCTGGGCGTGGATGGCAAGGGGTGGGCAGCGGGAGCTGCAGCGGGACCCGCGTGGGAGCGGGTCAGGTGCTGCTGGGGCCAGTCGGGGACGGTTCCAGCCAGCTCCAAAACAGGGGTGAGCAGCCACCGCCTGCCAAAGCTCCGCCAGTCAGGGGAGCCCGCCGCTCCCCGCTGCAGGCGTGTTGGCTAAGAGAGGCAGGAAGAAGCAGGGAAGGGTAGAAGGAAGCCCATAAGCACTTAGAGCCTGGTGTCCCCACGTGGGGACATGGCAGGGTTGAGCCCCCGCCTGGGGAAGCCCCTCCTGGTCTGGAGACAGGGAGGTGGGGGCAGCCCCCTGAAGACCCTTCCCACTGCAGAGCCCCCCTGGCAGGGCCTGGGCAGGTGGGTGCGTGCAGCCCCTCTGTGACACAGTCTGCTGTCACAGTGGGACAGCCCCGCATCACGGTGGGGACAGCCCCTCTTTCCCCATCGGGACCAGCATCCACCCCACACACCCCGGCAAGGCCGAGGGGACGCCAGGCGCTGGCAGCTGTTCTTGCCACCGCTCTGCTCTGCTCTAGAAGAGCTGCTCTGCAGTGAGGAGGAGAAGGCGGAGAGAGGCAGCACAACAGCACCGGAGGTGGTGAAGGGCGGCGGCGGAGGAGAGCAGAGAGGAGGAGTAGGCTTTTTGCAGGGAGCAAGAAAGCCATCGGCCAGCCACCTGCTGCGGTTCTTGACCTGGAGCAAGGGTGGAACTAAGATGGCAAAAGACCTCTTCTTGCGGCCTCACTTGTCGCCAACAACTGAGAAGCTCAAGAGTACTGGTAAGGCCCTCAGACCCAATTTCGTGAGTGCTGCCAGGTCAAGGACGTCTCTGAAAACAGGCATGGAAACCCTGAGGGCTGTGGGGGTGGCTGCTCAGGACTGGTGACTGCAAGGAGGGACCTGCTTGACCAGCCCTGAGGGCCGAGGGGCTGATTTGACAGCCAGGGCTCCTGGTTCTCTTCCTGACGTGGTCCCTGCTTTCCTGGGGCACCCCAGGCAGAAGGCCCTGGCCCCGAAGGGCTGCTCCTTGCCTGGTGGTGGGCATTGCCCACCCTGAGCTCATGTCTGAGTGGAGGAGCTGAAGGTGCTCGTGGGCTGTGCGGAGTCGGTGTGTTTGGAGATGCAACGCAGGGAAACCGGCTGGGGAGACACCGGGGCCTGCCCTGACCCTCGGAGACTTCTGCAGAACCCAGCACCGTGCCCTCGCTGGCGTGGCAATCCACTGCCCGTTTCCCATGGGAGCGAGTCATACCCTGGAGAACTGCACCTGAAAGGAAAGGAGCCCTCCTGGAGGCCAGCTGAGGGGTCCTTTGGTTCTTGCCGGGCTCTAGAGAGACCATCTGAAACGCTTGTGTTAGAAATACATTGGTCCTTGGACAGGAGTGGGCTGAATGGTTTTGCGGTCGCTGCCTCAGAGCATGACATGTCCTTCCCTTGTTTTTCCAGAGTTCGTCAAGGTTTGGGCCAGCATATCATACTACCTCAGCCAACGGCTGGCTCTCCACCAGGTGGGACTTACCTCCTTCTCCTCCCCTCACATCCTGACAAAGGTTGATGAAGTCCTGACAGACCTTTGCCATGGAGTGCAATTGGTTTGCCCCTCCTTTGAAAGACGGAACAATGCCCCAGCATGACCCTGCAATGCACAGATGTGCAACGGACCACCTCCTCTGTCCGTTCAGATGTACAATAAGGTCCAGGCCTGGTGTCATCAAAAGGGTTGGTGCTTCTGGAGTCCCCATGGTCAGACAAAACTTGCATGACAAAACTTGGGAGCCTGGGACACTTCAGGGTTTATTCCAAGTGTGGGAACCACACACCCACCCACACATCTTTTATCGTATTGAGCCAAAGGATGTTTGTCAGCTTTTCCTGAACTACCTGGCTCTTCATGAATGAAGGGGAGGGAGAGGGAAAAGCGTGGGCCCTGTTTGTCCTCTCCCAAGCTTTCCAAAGAGCCCATCTTGCTCCTTTGTACCTCAGGCATGGGCAGGGCACTCAGCGCCGTCACCATTCTCTGACAAGTCATCCGTCTGTCCCTCCAAGACTTCTGATCCACCACCTCATCTCTTTCAGGCTGTCCGCATTCCTGGACTTGGGACTTTTGGGGTTGTCAGAGAGCGAGTAGTCAGCAAGGAGAAGGGTCTGGTGGTTGTGGAGAGACCCGTGTTTCATCTTGCGAACGCTATTGCGCGGGATCATGACCTCCGATATGGTTGCATAGACGTTGCTGGTAAGCAGACAGACTGGAAGCGGCGCTTGCCTTTTTGAGCAGAGTGGGGAGGTGTGCTCTGTTGTCCAGAGGTGACTGAGCGGAGTACCAAACTCCCACCGCAGTCCTGAGAACAGCTTCAGCTGGAGAAAACCAGCCTGCTGTGCAAAGGAGCCTGCCTACCTACTCGTTTAAATAATCACCAGAGGACAATACAGCATAACAGCACACTCTCTCTGACCTGCCTCAACAACATGTTTCCTTCCAGTTTTATTGGTGCTGTGTCTTCTTGTCACATGGTATTTCAACTCTCGCTCCCTCTTTCTGCTGCGCTGGACCTAATACAGGCAAATGCCAGGCTCTTCCCGGCTCTCACAGCCTCGTTGCAAGGGGGAAACCCGGGGGGGAAAGACGGTTCGTTCCAAACCCCAGTGACCCCAAAGCCTGCGCTTCCTAGTCGCTGCTGCCATTGCAGCAGCTGCCGCAGGACCCTTGGGGGCACCAAGAGCCTGGGACTGTGTTTGGGGTGCATTTCTGTGTAACGACAAAGAGAGCACAGAGTGTGGGCACAGCTCCAGTGGCCTGGCACCCTCCAGCTTGCCGTGGGACCTGGCGCCTTTCTCCCCACCTTGTCCTGCAGTCATGGTTCTTCTTCCTGCCAAGCGCCTAAGACTCTTTCCTCCCTTTCTGTATCAGAGAAACCATAGCTGTTGGCTCCACACCTCACTTTCCACCTCTGGCAGGAAGGGATGACCGGAGCTTCTCCTCAGAGGCGCTGTCCCAGCGAGACAACTCAGTAGCAACGTGTTGCACGAGAGCCTGGCAGCTGCAGACTTCTGACTGTAGCCTGCTTAGCAGCTCTGCAAGTTCATGTGTTTCTCTTCTCTTGTTTTTCAGGTCATCAGCATTTTGAGCAACTGCCATACGCTCGGATAGCCTCAGAGAACGCTGTCTCTGAGGGCACGGTGCAGCTCTGCGTGGAAAGGACCATGCGTCTTTTCCGTGTCTGCCTCGAGAACAGGGATAACGTTGCCCTCGTTTGGAGGGACGTGGGCATGCTGATCATCCAGGGAAGAGACGTAAAAATGAGGTTTTACACAGACTTTCTGAAAAGGCTGAATGGGACTGACCAGAGTTTGCAAGCTGTTCTCGAGGTAGGATTTTTATTTTCCCAGTGCCACTCCTGGTTCTTCTGAAATGCATTCAGGGGCTGGGGGTCTGCTTTCTCCTGGCCTGCCATGCCTTCTGTTCAGCCCCTTGGGCTCCTTGCGGTCTACAGCACCGCAGGCGCTCTGTAGAGCGCTTGCCTTGCGTGCAACGGTCCGGCTTTGCAAGAGGTACCGCCAGAGGGGCCTCGCTTTGTGACAAAAGGCCAGCGTTGACGGTGGGCAGCGCTCCTGGCCTCACTCTCGGGGTAGGGAGCAGAGGCACAGGCAGAGCAAGGCGTGCTGAGGCCAGAGCCCTTTGGCTGCTCTGGCTTTTTGCTTGCGTTGGTCTAAGGTGGACTGAGCAGCCAGCCCTTCCCAGTGTCCCCATGTCCCATCATCTGTCTCCATCCTTGTTGCAGATGCCAGAGATGAGGGACTCGGTCATCTCACGCCATGACACTGCTGCTTCCCAGACCTCTTCTGGGCGTGTTATCGTCCTACCAGGGTATGTTTGCTCCTGCAGCCCTTGGCTGAGCAAGCGAGCAGCTTCTCAGCTCGTGCTTGGGAGGGCTGCCTTGCCAGGCACCGAGAGCTACACTCGTGATGGCGCTGAGGACTGAGTGTTTGAGAGGCCTGTTGGCAGGGAACTCCCTGCTTGCTCTTGTTCACTTTGACTTCATTTGGAGGAAAGTGGGACAGCGACGATGCTTCATGTGCCTGTCCTACTGTGGACCTAGAGAGGCATTTAGGCAACATTTTCCATCAGGTTTCTCCCGCTCTTTTTCTTTCCTGTGGGTGAGACTGCCTTCTGCTTGGGGCCAAGTGGTAGAGGGGTGGGTTCTTGTCCAAACAGGACCTTGCAGCTGGTGGGGTTCTGCAGAGCTCTGTCTCCTGCCAACGTTGCTGTGCAGTGCCATTGACGACTGAGGGGAGGGAGGTGACTCCTTATAGCTGCAACGGCATTAATCTGCAAGGCTCAACGAGAAACTTGGAGGACTAGATCAGGATTCAAAATGGTATTGCATCATCAGAGCACTAAAGATTAGTCTGCCCTCCATGTGCACTATGAGTAAAGAGCGGAACCGTTTTCCCCACAAGCAGCAACGGGAGTTCCTGCTGTGGTCCTCCGGGATGGGCTGCCTTGGGAAACAAAGCGGTGTCCTTTTTTCAGCCTGGTGCCTACTTCCTCTTTCCAGGTACAAGCTTGAGACCGTGCCTAAAATGCCAACAGTGAAAGCAGACCTGACAGGACACGTGAAGGCCGCCCCAGAGAAGGGCTGGGGAAAAGGCGATGGCAGTGGAAAGAAAGGTAAGGGACCAGCGGGTTGCTGGCAGGGGGCTGGAGGTTTTCCTTCCTCCGCTCCTGGAGGGGCTTAGAGCTGAGGTTCCCCCAGGATGCCTGGAAGAGGCAGAGGCACCTCCTGTGACTCTCTGTAGCCATTATGGTAAAGCTCCAGTGACCCATTGTGGAACAAGGTCTCAGGACAGCCCTGCACCACAAATGGCCACTGGGACTGCTGAAGGACACCTTCCCAGCGGCCTCCACTCCCCAGCCTGTGCTGCAAACAGTGCCAGGCTCTGACCCTGCTTCTTTCCATCATATTCTCCGATGTCTCAGAAGCAATGCCTTTGGTGCGAACCTGCCCCAGCAGCAAATCTGTGTGCAGGGGACCAATGCAGAAATCCAAGAGCTGGCTCCGCTTGTGCTAAATGATTCCCTTCCCCAGAATGGCTCTTGGAGACCACCAGCATCTCCCAGGGAGCCCCCCATTACAGCCCATGGATGAGAGAAAGCTGTCAAAACAGTTTTCCCCAGGGAAATAATAATGGTGAACTGCAGGCCTGAGGAGCTGGGCAAAAACCCCCGTGTCAGAAAAGGCCTAAGACCTCCCTGGAGACATGGCTTTCATCCAAAGGGCTGAAAAGGAGCACCTTCATCAGTGTTACCACAGGCCTGAGCAGACCTGCACATCACTCTTCTTGGAACTGGGACATAATAGGCACCCAGTTCCCAGATCAACACCAAGATGCTGTTCTGAAGATTTGTCTCATTTCCTGTTTCTAGAGGATCTTGCCGAGCAGCGCCTCCTTCGTCGAGCAAGGCTTTCTCCAAAGCGGTTACCTGCAGCGACTGTAAAGTCAGAGCAGGGCCAGAAAGCTGAGGGGAGGGAGCCTCGTGCCAGGTGAGACACTTGCATAAATGGTGAGAGTGACCCCGTGCGCTCTCGTCTGCGTGGGAGCAGGATGTTTGTCCTGGACACAGGGGCTAGACAAACTCAAAGTGCAGTTATCCCACGTCCCACTAACTAATGGTTCCATGGTGCATGGCAAGCGTCTTTTAGCTTCTTGGGAGACTCTGCCAGAAGCATCATTTCTTTCTTTGGTCCTGGTGTGCGTATCCGTTGAGTAACTAACTGCAAGTGCTCCTTCCAGGAGCGGAAGGTCTGTTTGGCTTTCCCTTCAGATTGACATGACCCCGACCTTTCTGTTTGCTGAGAACAGTGTTCTGCACTTAGGTACTGCAGAGGGTTCCTCCGATTAACCAGAAGCCTCTTCTATGTCTTATGGCCTGCAAAAGAGAAGGGCCAAGCAGAGCTCACTGGCAGGATTGCTTTTCTCATGGGGTCGTGTCCTCCTCCTTTTGACACCGCGTCCCCAGTGCCCAACCTCCTCATACAGCCCGTGCGCACTCTTTTATTTCGGACCGCTGAGCAGACTTCGGTGCACTGACCCGAAGGATGTAGCGGTATCTCTGGGCGTAGGACCCCGTTCCTCTCGTTGCTCCAGCAAGAGAGGGCCTAGACCTGGGCATCCTGAGTTTTAGTGGGGCTGTTGGGCACATCTGACTCTGACAGCTTGGGGTCTTCTCTGTCTCTGTGGACTTGATCACAAGGAGGCAAGTAGAGCGCATTCTGCTGCAGAAGCAGGTGCACCACTTGGAAGCGCAAGGTGCAGAACCAGCTCCTCCTGCACTCCTGCCAACACACCCTGTTGTGTCTTTGCAGGCAGCTACCGGCCATCCAGGGGAGCTCCTTGAAGGAAAAGGAGGAGAAAGAGAAACAGAAGATAATTCCTCTGGTCGAACCCCGAACAGTGGACTTCATTGCCAGAGCTATTGAGAGGAGAGAAAAGGTACCTGACACGGGCTGCTGCAGCGAGCGTGTCGTACTGGACTGTGGAGAAGCGCCACTCCACGCGTGCCGATTCTCACAAGATTCTTCACTGTGTGCGCACAGGACCCCTGACTAGTTGCTTTGGTGTTTACTTGAAGAGAGGCAGGTGACTCTGCCATTTGAGAATACATTCTTCACTTCCATTAGCCTCATGAAACACACTCAAAGACCTTACTTGTGAATGTTTCTGTGGGCAACGTGACTGCAAGGCTCGTCTGGGACAGCCAGCTGCCAGGTGGTTTTTAGCCTGGTGGTCGCTCATCTTCCTGGTCATTACAGACGGGCTCTTTGGTGGAGCCTGCAGGAACCTGGGAGCAAACCAGTGTGGGCAGAAAGGCAGAAGAGAAGGGGCAGAAGGGAGGGTAGGAATGAAAACAGCCCAGCCCTCTGCAGGGCAGACTAATGCAGCCTGCTGTTGCATTTTCGTTCCCCTCCAGAATAAACACTTGAAGAAGGAGAAGCTTCCAGAACACATCCAGAAATACTTGGATGAAGAGGAAAAGGAGAAAACAGAGCTGGCGGAGGAGAAAAAAAGTAAACTGCAAACCCGGCCAGGGACCAGAAAGAAGTCTAAGAGCAAAAAGGAGACGCTGAAAGCGAAAGCGAAGAGAGAAAAGGAGACACAGAGGAGCCAGGTACTTTGAATTCCTGCAGAAAAAGAGCACTTTCTCTTCTGGGGGGCTGAGATTGCAAGGTACCTCTAGCACCCCAGCCGCCCCAGCAACATTGCTGCAGCAGAGCTGGGCGGGTGACTGCTGCCTTTCCTGAGCAAGAGGGGCGACAGGGAGTTAGTTGTAGTGGAACCCTGGTGACACTCAGGCATCACCCCAAGGGTATGCTGAGGTCCTTCTCCTGGTTTTCCCCATCCCGCTGGGGTCCCTGCCAGAAGTGACCTGGGGGTGTGCATGCTGGGAAGCAGCACCCTCCGGGTGCGGGGCTGTTGTATGAGCGTCTCTTCCTGTGCAGGAATCTATTACCTCTGAGCAAGCATCAGGCAGCCCCTCAACTAGCACGGAGACGGGGGACTCCAGCCCTGACCTCCTGGAGACGACGGACTCCAGCCCCGACCTCCTGGAGACGATGATGGGGGAGTGGGAAGAGGCCGGAGAAGAGCCACCCACAGTCTGCGAGGACGACACTGTCCCCCCTAACCGGTAAGAGTGCGCCAGCTCCAGCCGAGGCCTGGAGCACTGGGGTGGCGGTGAGCCACTGGTGGTGGGTCAAGGAAGCCAACCCCTGAGCCATGGGGCCTCACAGAGGGCCCGGGGATTTCTCCAGCCATGGGAATGAGCTGGGTTAGAGCCCGCTGGCAGGGGCCAAAGCAGGTGCTTGAAACTCCTCCTGCCTGGAAGGGGTTGTGGGGCCAAATGGGGCCACATAGGTGTGGGGCTGGGCGCAGGAAGAGGCAGGAGAGTCGCAGCTGAAGGGTCAGAGAGACTTTGTCCTTGCTGTTGCAGGAGCCTTTCCCCACGGACACACCAGGCCCTGCGGCAGGTGGTGACGTGCATCCTGGGGCAGGTCACCCGCAAGCGCAGGGGGCAGAGGGATGACCAGAGGGATCTGCAGGACAAGCTCAAGTGGTAAATCTCTCCAGACACGGGCAGCGTCTCCTGTCCCGCGCTGCCCTTCCTCCCGCTCCCCGCAGCACCGGGGGAGACAGGCGCTTTCCTGGCACTGGCCTCTCGGCAGAGCCGCCTTCTGCGGCTGCGGTGGGCACCCAGGTTGGGAGCCCCGGCTGCAGAGCGGTCTCCCTGTGCTCACACCATCTCCTCCCACTGTGTGTCTGCAGCGAGCTGGCAGTGCTGCAGTGGCGTCGGCTGGGGCGAGAGGCATGCAGCAGCCCACAGCTGTGGGAAGCTGGACCCCAACCTGCACCCCCTGCTAGGGCAGGGAAGAGGAGGGCAGGACCGGTACGTGGCGTGGGCTCCTGGAGGGCCTGTGTCGTAGCCACCTGTAGAAAAGCATAGTGATACGGATGTCATGTCTTGCAAGACCCCATATGGCGTGCTTAGCTGAAGGCTGTAGCACTTCTCCCGAGGCTTTATCGAGAGGCAGCAGGTTGTTCTGTCCATTTAGAAGAGAGCCTTCACTTCTGTCATCTCCAGCAACACCCGAAGAATTGATCTGGTGGTGTTTGCAATGGCGACAGCACTGCCAGGCTTGTCTGGCATAGCAAGCAGTTGGGTTGCTTTCAGCCCCATGGTCACTTGGCTCAGGGGTCATTGCAGAAAGGCTCTGCAGTCGGGCCTGTGAGGACTGACTGTGAGCAAACCAGGGCTGACAGAGAGGCTGAGAAGAAGGGGCAGGAGGGAGGGAGAGAGCTAAAATCCCCTCAGCCCTCCACTGGGGAGACTAACACTGCCTGCTGCTGCATTGCCGTGGCCCTGCAGGCGCAGCCCCGTGTGTGCACGGAGGAGGAAGGACGCAAGCTCTGGGACTCCTTGCACAAGAAGTGCCAGCAGAAGGCAAAGGCAAAAGTGGCAGCCCCGAAGGCTTGGAAAGACAAGCGAGAGCAATGGGAGGCCCAGGTGCCGCCGGCAGCGAAAAACAATGAGGAAAAGAGTATTCCTGTCCTGCGGGGAGCCAAGGTGGGAAGGTCCCTAAGCCCTAGGAGCGTGGGGGCTGACTGTCCTGTGTGGGGCTGTACCAGTTCCCTGCTGCCCAGTGACACCTCCTGTGCTCACCCCTCTCTCTCTGTGCAGGGCTCCTGCGTTCGTGGCACTCCAGAGTGGTGGGGAGAGGGCAGAAAAGGGCCATCCGCGGAGGATAAGGAGAGCCCAGAGGACAAGCTGAGTCTTTGCCTTTTGGAGTCCTCACCTCTGAAAAGGTGAGTGTGGGCCAGCTTCAGGCCAGACCTGGGCCAGCTGGGGGCTGGTGACCCAGCTGTAGGTGGGGGAAGCAAATCCCAGAGCCACGGGGCTGGACGTGGACAGCATCCTCTCCTTTGTCACACCGTGGGAATGGCACGGGTCAGTCCCTGATGCCAGGTGCCTCTCTGCAGCCCCAAGCACAGCCGGCACCGAGGGGGCTGTGGGCTTGAATGGGACCATGGCAGCAAGGGCGACTGGGAGAGGGGAGAGGTGGGAGGGTCTTGGTCGAGACGGGAGACTTTTGTCCTTGCTGCGGTAGCAGCCTTTCCCCACGACCCAGTGGGCTTTGCGAGGAGCAGCGACCCGCCTCCTCGAGAAGGTAGAGGGAAAAGCCCACTGCTGTGGTGGTGAGGACTGCCTCAGGTAAGGATCTCCAAACGTGCCCGGTGTTTGCCGCTGCGCGGCAGCGCCCTTCCTTCCTTTGAGTTCCCACAGCCCCCAGGCAAAGAGGGTCTTTGCCCAACAGCCCTCGTGGCGTGGAGAGCAGCAGGCTGGGATTGCATTGCACGGACCGTGGGCCTGCTCTCTCCAGACAGAAGCAGATCCCACCACATGTGTCCTGACTAGACTTGCAGTGGTGCTCTGCACCTCCCTGTGACTCCCTACAAGACTACAGAGCTTTGTATTCAACTCCTCAGCCCCGCGGAGCAGATCTGGTCCACGTCGGCGAGTGCCAGGAGAGCCTCTCGGGCACAGAGGCTCCCGAGAGAGATGTCCAGCAAGAGCCTCCTCCAGCAGGACGAGCGCCAGTGCCGGCCAGCCAGGCTTCCGTCTGTTCAGTAAAGCCCCATCTGCAAACCACTGGGTCTGACGATGTGGGTCTTTCCTTGGTGGCTGTGAAATCTGCACTCGGCAGTGGGTGAGCTTTGGTGGGGCAGGGAAAGGCCACTGCAGGAAGCAGGGCTGGAGCTTCGGTCCTGCTCCAAGGGCAGCCCTCTCCCAAGGCTTTGCCGTACCAGCTTGGCTGTAGCCCTGCTCTTCGTGGCCCTTGCACCTCCTGGTCTCTGGCAGTGTGCCCTGCTGTGGCTGCGCATCCCTGCCGAGGAGGGGATTTTCCACGGGGGGAGAGGAGGGAGGAGGGGGAGGAGGAGGAGCAGTGCTGGGCACCCAGGGGAGCAGAGCTGCAGGGGGGAGCATCCGGGGGCTCACACAGCCAGGGCGCTGCGGGGTGCCCAGGGCAGCGCTGTCAGGGGTACCCAGAGCTGTGCAGCCACCACCCTGTGCCACGGGGACAATGAAATCCCAGGCAGGAACCGTGCCTGGGGAGAGGGGAGCTACAGGGGGCGGCTTTTCAGCTGGGCGGCTTGACTCTGCCAAAGCTCTGCTTGGGCTCCCGAGCCTTTTGTTTGACACCTCCTGGCTAGAAAGGCAGGGTGGAGCTGAGGTGAGGTGGGGACACCTCCGACAACTTCTCTCCAGACACCTGGGTGGGCATAATGCGTGCAACAGGGGGCTGTGCAGGAGGAGGGAAGGAAGCCCGTAACGGCTGGCTGTTGGGCACCCACACCCTGCGCGGGCTCCAAGGGGACTCCATGCAGGCGGTGGCAGTGACGCTTCCAGAGCCCAGGCAGGCTTAATGGCGCTACGTGAGGTTGGCTCAGTCTGTTCATCCTCTGCGGGCTACTTTTCTCCCGAAAAGCCCTGAATTTGTGGGGACCTGACTTTGCCGACATAGAAATACACCCTTTCCTTTTCACACTGCGGGATTGCTGTGCCTTTCTCCTGGCACCCAGGGACCTCCCTGAGCCTTTCCGTCTGTCCCAGGGCCTCCCAGGGCTGGCAGCAGGCAGCCAATGGCCTCTCCTTGGGCACTGCCACCCCTGAGGAGCAGCAGGGTCTCCCGACGGGCAGGGGAGGATCAGGCCTCGAAAGCATCTCTGCGCCCACCTCTCCCATTGCCCCCGCCAGGAAAGCTCTTTCCCCTGGTCCCCCCCTACGGATGCGCCAGCAGGGCTGGGGAGAGGGTAGCTGGGCTGCAAGGAGAAAGAAAGGCTGGGTGAGAGGCCGAGCCCCTGCTGTGCCATGCCCCTCGCCACGCCCCATGCCCCAGTGCAGGGCTGAAGGCCTACACCGGCTATAGGCCTATAGGCTGAAGGCCTAGACCTCAGCACCGACCGTGGGGCTCCCCGAGATGAAGGAAGCTGCGGCACGGCCAGGAGCCAGCCCTCCGGTTCCCCAGGAGAGAGCCTGGAGCAGGAGACCAAGTGATGATCCCTGGCGGGCTGAGGTGAGCCTCAGGGCACAGCCCCGCTGGTGTGACGGTCTGACAAATTCAAATGTCTCAAACATCCGCTAAAAGAGCTTTGGTGGACAAAACGGCCTCTGTAAAAATGCTGGAGTTTTGTGAAGAGGACAATGTGGACAGAAGAGAGGGCCCCACGGAGGGTGGGAACGCACTTCTCCAAGGCCCCAATTCCTTATCTTGAGTGACCAGGAGAAGGAACACAATTTATGCCTTCCTGGAGGAAGAAGGCCCCATGGAAGTTGGGACTGTGCTTCTATCTTAAGTGGTCATACCAGCAGGAAAAGAGAAGCAACTCCACAATGAACACCCCCCCCAAAGCTACCGATTCCAGTGAACCCCAGGTGTGGGAACTGCGCATGTTGAGATCATCAACTAACACACTAAAAAAGAGGAGAGAACGAATCCTCAGTGCGTGCCCTCCGGAACTGGATCTCTACGCTGGCTGGACCAACGCTGGACCCAGGACTGGTGAAACCCTTCTCTTCTCTCTTTCTTTTTTTCTCTCATTCTCTCTCTCTCTTTTCCTTCTCTCTTTTCCACAGTCCCTACACGTCATCCTTTGAAACATAAACCGTTGACCAAGTCTGAGACTAGGAGTGGACCTAGCCGCCCCTGAGCTCCTCTTTGAGAAGGAGTCCAGAAAGCAAGGGGGTCTGCTCTGAACCTCGTGACTCAACGGGAGGCCTCTCCTTCTGATACACTTCATGTTCCTTTTTCCATTTCATTCTTTCTGTACTTTCCTCCTCTTCTCAAACAGCGGCTTAATGACATGTTGCAAGGTTCATATTAACAAGTTCATGTGTACTTGGACAGAGTTAGCTAGGTTGAATAAATGTTGATTGTTGTTTGAACTCCCCTGGTGTCGTTTCACCTTAATTCTGACAAAGGAAATCCACGAACCTGAGTCGCTCCAACTTTGGGACGCGACAGCTGGTTAGGCCCAGCGGCCCCAGGTCAGGGCCTTTGTGTGGGGGTGACGCTGGCGAGGGGTAACCCACAGGCAGCTGCAGGGAAGGGTCACCATCTTGCTCTTGTTGAAGCGTGGCTTTCTGGTGACCAGTGCTTCTGCCTAACAGCTTAGGGTTTAGTTAGCTCCGTGCCCCAGCAAAGAAGAACAAACCACCCAGAGAAGTCAGGAGTTTGGTTGGGCCTGCCCCTTGAACTAGACTGCCCTGGACATGACCAGGAGCTGCGCCGAGTTCCAGGAAAGCGGGAAGACCCAGGAAGGCCATGGCCAAAGAGGTTCGAGCCCTGGCAGGACGTCCATTGTGAAGGGAACACTGGTCGCGCGGTCGGGATGGTCTCTGTGCAGCCCAGGGTACTTTTGGGACGTCACCTCTGAGCTACTGTGGCTGCCCTGTCCTCCCTGCAGCTCCCCTCAGCAGAGCCCAGCTCCCCTAGGCTGCTGCTCAGCAGGCGCGTAAGGCACAGAGGCTTGGCTGTGCCGTTGGCCTCTTTTGGGATCTTTCTTTTGGGGCTGGCAGCAACTTCGCCTGCTGAATCCCAAAGGTGCTTTATCTGTCCCGTCCTCCTGCTGGGCTCACTTGGCTGATGGGGATGCCATGGGTCTGTGGCCAGTGGGCTGGGTGCCCCGTGGGGGGTGCAGGGGTCTTTGGGAGTGCCAAGACACCTCAGTGCCTCTTCCTCCGTGTCCCCCTGCAGCCGACGTGAGCCGTGCTTCAAAATGCCCTGCAGGCTGGGACCGTGCAAGGGAGCAGTGGTGGGGTTGGTGGGGTTTTGCAAACAGTCACGTCCCAAGCAGAAGAGGCGTGCGTTGAAAGTGGGTACGGGGAAAGGCCCCTGAAAAGCTGAGGCTGGGTGACCAAGAATGGTAAGGATGCAATTTTCCCCAGGGGAGCGTATCAGCTCCCGAGGTTTTCGGCAGGTCCCAGTTCATAAGGGAAGAGTTTCTCTGGGACTCAACCGAGCGCATGCTGCCCAGATGCCTGCGTGCAGCTGATGAGGCAGGGGTGGTACAAAGGAGGACCTCTCCCTCTGCAAAAGGAAGCCATTTATTACAGAAAAGCAGAAAGCTGATACAATTGTACAAGAGTCACAGTGAAATATCTTCTTTTTTTTTTTCTTTTTCTGGGGAAATAGGACGTTATCATGTCACTATTTCTTCAGCTCTTTGAAAGCTAGTATTAGAGTAAGCAGTAATAGGAACTACGTTACTAGACAAACATTGGCAAAGCTCTGGCAACAGTTGGCATCTGCGACAGAAAGAAAAGATGTAATTATGTGGTAGATTCTCAACAGGTTTTTGCACAACCAGAGCCTGAAGAGCCATACTGCTTATGTCAAAGCTGACATGACGGTAAGAGTCGGGCTGTCAACATGCACACTATATTGCAGCAGCTTGTTGGCTTCAGTACTTCAATAGTCCCAGTTAGAAGGGGGAAGTCTTGGTGACCCACTGCAGTTTCTGAACAGCTTGAGTGGTTACAAATGTGAGCAGCTACCAAAAGAGAGAAGCCTCAAGTGAGGGACCTCAGCAGGCTGGAGAAACGAGCCGCCAGGACCGTCATGAAGTTCAACAAGGAAAATTGCAAAGTCGTGCCGCTGGGGAGGAACAACCCCAGGCACCAGTATATGCTGGGGGCCGACCGACTGGGAAGCAGCTCTGCAGAAAAGGCTGCTGAGGATGCTGGTGGACACCAAATTGAACTTTTGCTAGCAACGTGCCCTTGCTGCAAAAAGCACTACCGATGTCCTGGGCCGCATTAGGGGGAGTGTTGCCAGCAGGTCGAGGGAGGTGATCCCGCCCCTCTGCTCAGTACTGGTGAGGCCACCCCTGGAGCACTGTGCCTAGTTCTGGGCTCCCCAGTACAAGGGAGACGTGGACATACTGGAGAGAGTACAACAGACAGCCATGAAGATGACGAAGGGACTGGAGCATCTCTCCCATGAGGAAAGGCTGAGAGAGCCGGGACTGCTCAGCCTGGAGAAGGGGAGGCTCGGGGGGGACCTCATCAATGTGTATCAATACCCAAAGGGAGGGTGCAAAGAGGATGGAGACAGGCTCCTTCCAGCGGTCCCCAGTGCAGGACCAGAGGCAATGGGCACAAACTGAAACACAGCAGGTTCCCTCCAAACATCGGAAAACACTCTTACTGCGTGGGTGACTGAGCCCTGGCAGAGCTTGCCCAGGGAGGCTGTGGAGCCTCCACCTTTGGAGATACTCAAAAGCCGTCTGGACGTGGTCCTGGGCAACCAGCTCTGGGAGTCCCCACTTGAGCAGGGGGTTGGACCAGATGACCTCCAGAGGTCCCTTCCGACCTCAACCATTCTGTGATTCTGTGATCTGTGGCTGCAGACATCATCAAATAGCGTTTGTCCTCTCTGCTGCCTACCTTAGAAATCTCTAAAGGCACAAATAAGGAGCAGCTTAGGTCCTGTTCAAATCAGCCAACTTTTATTTGGATCCCAATGAGTTCTGCACGTTTAAAGAAGACTTTCTGAACCATCCTTCAAGCTCTCTGTCTCTTAGACTGTAGATGAGGGGACTGATTCAACATGTTAAGACAGTTTAGAACAAGGAGCGTATTTTGTTCAGGTTTCCTACTCTGAGAGCATCTGGCAAGCAATACACCATGCTAAAGTTCCATTGACAGTTGTAACACCAAACAACGATCAGACGAGAGGAGCAGGTGTAAACACCTTTTTGCCAAAAGAGATTTTCAGACCGGAGGAAAGGATGTGAATTGTAAGATGCCAGAAATTGTAGCAACGTGAAGAGAGCGTCTCGTCACATCTGTGGTGAACTCCGCACTGGGGCCAGTGTAGTATCGTCGCAGGAATGATTAAAGATTAGCGTGAGATTACAAAAGAATTGGTAAATTTCATTAGCGACGTACAAAGTGAGTTGGGATAGAAACACTCGGTTAGGATACTGACCTTACATTTTCTTATCCTGCTCCAAGCTTAAAGCAGAAAGTGGTATTCCTACTGTGCTGCAGGGGAGAAGTTTCCGTATTGCTAAAAACCAAGCATAAGACAGCCCTGCCTGGGGATAACATTCCCCACAGACCAAAACACTCCAATGGTAGAACTTGCGTGCAGCCCCCGCAGAAACGGGCTTCCCGCCATTCTGAAAGCTGGGAGGGAGCGCAGGCCATCAGGCAGGAGGAGTGTCCCAGAAGATGGCCGTGGAGGGTTGGAGGTGGTGGTCAGCCAGCACCAGCGCAATGATGAGGGGTTCTTGGTCACCGTCAAAAAAACAGAACAAGCTAACACCAGCAAGACAGCAACCTCCATTTCTGCAAGCTTCCCAAGTCCTAAAAGGGCAAACTCAGTAGAAGATGCTTCATTTTCTTTTCCCTCTTTTCTGCATGAGCTCTTCCTGCTTGGTAGGAGGAAGAGAAGAGATGAAGCGACAAAAAAATACAACTTGCGTTAAGCTTGAACAAATCTCAGACATCTAACATAACCTTGCCAAAGGAGAGAGGCAGGGCTCTGGAGAGCACTGAAGGGAATGAAAGGTCCCGGGGGCACGCTGGGACGTGAGAACATGGGGCTCTGGGCCAGCTGGAGAGCAACAGGGAGATCCCCAGGGAATATGAGGGCAAATGTGGGGCTTGGGGCCCCCCAAGAGGACCCAAGTGCCCAGGGGTGAGTGGGCCTTGTGCCGCCCACAGGGGACACCCTGCCCCTCCCGGCCTGGGTGGCGGGTCACAGTGGTGCCTTTATGACCTGACCTGTCTCTGTGACACCCTGTGGTGCTGCATATGGTCAACACAGCCGTGGCCCCCACCCCGCAGTGTCCGGCAGGACGGCGACGGGACAGGGCGAGAGCGTGGAGCTGGCGAGGAGCCCCTGAGCGCAGCCCACGTCTTTCATCGCCACCCCCGCGGTGCCGAGGCATTTTGCCAAAGCTTACCCCTTCCCCATCCCTACCCCTTTCCTCTGTCCCGCAGGATGGCGGAGAGACCCCCCAGCCGCCCCAGGGTGGCCTGGGAGGAGAACGGGGCTCCCCAGGAGAGCAGCTCTCCACCGGAGCCCCACAAGGTGTGCGTGCCCAAGCCGCTGCAGACCGGTAAGTGAGGGGCCCTGCTGGGCTGGGCAGGGCTGGGGACAGCGACCGCACCCCGATAGACGCCAGGGTCCTGTTTCCCCGGCACATCGGCAGTGGCGGTCCCACGGGTGGGGAGCACGGCACTGCCGGAATGCTGCTTAGGGCTGGGAGACTGCCCCAGCACAGCCTCCCGCAGGGTGGGAGACAGCAGAGGGGACCCGGCTCCTGCTGCGGGATATGGGCAGCAAGAGGCAGCTGGCCTGGCACCAGGCAGCCGTAGCGGGGGACGGGGACCTTTCCAGCCCATCTGCAAGCGAGTTCCTAAGCTCGGTGCCCTCGTGCCTTTCTGTGCCGTGCTGCACTCCAGCATCACAGCCCACCTGCCGGGCATCCTCCAGCCCGGACACCCGTGGGGAGACCGCGCCGGGGGAGCGGGAACGGGGCTGGACGGAGGGCAGAGCTCCTTCCTCTCCCCCTGTTTGCCTTCGGCCTCTCCCTACAGCCCTCCCTGCTCTCCTCCTTTACTAGGTGCCCTCTCTGCCGCTTCCAGCTGGCTGGCTCTGTACAGAAAGGAAAAAGAATCCATGCAGTTCATCCAGGTTTTCCTGAAGAGCTCCGAAAAGGTAACCACGGCCATTTCCATGGTAGCTGTGCCTGCGTCTCCCCATGGAGCCACCGGCTCTGCTGCCTGCTGCCAGGGCTGCTGGGCGACCGCTGGCTGGGCAGAGCCGCTCCCGCCGGGTCTCCTGCACAGCACTGCAGCCCCAGTGCTCCGGTCCTGCTGGCCGCGTGTCTACGTTCTCACGCTCCCCGTTTGTCTCTCTGTCCCCTGGCTGCCAGGAGAAGGCCCAGAAGATGCAGTTCCTAGAGACCATCTGCACCCTGTGCAAAGCTGCAAGGCAAAGCAAGGGCTTGTCACGGGGCCTGAATGCGTTCTGCCACAAATTTGAGCTGGCAGAGAATATCAAGGTGAGGGGACACCTGGCGGGTCTGGGGAGGGCGGCAAGGTCCCCGGGCACCGGCACAACGTGAGGACAGCGCATGGGCAGGGGAAGGCAGGGACAAGCGTGTGTGGACACCGAGCTGCCCCGAGGGGACTCGGATGCCGCTGAGAAGCCCTGCCAGCAGAGACCCCAGCACCGGGGCGGGGGGCACTCTGGGGGCCGGTGCTGGGGCAGGGGCAGAGGGTCTCCGCCAGCCCTGCCACCTGGTGCTGGGTCTGCTGGCACTGGGTGCTGGCAGCTGCCAGGTCCCATCCCAGACGTGCTCTGCAGGTGCTGCTGGAAGAGGAGCCCAGGGACCACCTGCACACAGCGGTGCGGCAGCAAGCTATGCTTGCCATCGCTGCCTTGAGGTACCTGCCAGGCCCCTGGTTTGGCTTTCCACCAGCCGTGGCCCTGGACCTGGCCGGGGCCACCCCCCATCCAGGCACAGTCCAGTGGTGCCATCAGAGGGCCCCTGCTTTGCCCTGCTGGCAGCTTGTTGGGAGGGCGCAGGGGAGGGCAGAGGGATCCTGCAGCTCCCCGCCACATCTCGGCTCTTCCCCAGAGTGGGAAGCGGGAGGCTTGCCTGCCAGGACTGTCCTTTGGGCCCAGGCCATATCGAGGATGGAGGAGGTGCCTCCTGGCAGCACTCCCCACACACCCTCCATCCCTCTTGGGGACCCCCTGCTCCAGAGCTCCGTGTCCACCTGCCCAAGGCATCGAGGCACCACCGCTCCCAGCACCAGTGTCCAACAGGACCCCCCCTCTCTCTCTTTGCAGCAAAGTGGAGGTGGTGCTAGAGGGCAAAAAGAAGAGCCTCTTAGAAGCCTGCTTCAAGAGTGTCTTCTTGCTTCCTCCAAAAGCAGACATGCAGGGCCTGGACACTACTCTCTACTTCGAGGTAAGTGCTGGCTGAGCTACAGGAGCCCCCAGTCCTCTGGGCTGCTCCCCGGCCACCGCGCGCTGAGAGACAACCGGAGATCCAAGGCACGGCAGGGTATCGACTTTGCTTTGCCACCCTCATCCCTTTGTCCCCTTCCCGTGGGCCTGGCCACATCCAGTGCCGCAGGCTGCTCTGCCCACAGCAGCGTGCCTGCTCCGAGGCTTCCCCTGGGCACCGCGAGGCAGCGCAGGCATCCTCTCTTGGTGTGGGGAGTTCAGATCCATCTCCAGGCTTGAGAGGGACTGCAGAAAGACTGCCACAACCCTTTGTCCTCCTTGCAGACCCTGGACGCCATGGACACCATGCTGCGGACATTGGTGCTCAGCTCTTCTGCCCCTGGCTTCACAGAGCTGCAGACAATCTTACAGGTCTGGTGTTGGCAAAGAGTAGGGTTCGCAGGGGCTGTTCCTCACCCTGCAAGGGAGTGTCCACTCTTGAGTGGACAGTTCCCACCCCAGTGCCATGCACAGAGCACACTGCAGGGAGGGTGCCCAGCTCCCCTGGGGGAGGCAGGGGTGGCCCACCATGGTCTTCCGCAGCCCAGTGCCCCCTGCCTGCAGTCAATGTGACTTCCCCTCTGCAGCCTCCTCCTGTGTCACGGCAGAGCCTTGCTCGTGGCAATTCTGGGCCAGCTCTGTCCCCAGAGCTTTCCTTGCACCAAAGCTGTGGGAGGCATTTGACCCCTCTCCTCAGGCACCACAGTGGTGGCAGCTGGTGCTGCTCTTCCCCTGCCTCGCAGTCCCTTGTGCTTTCCTCCCCAGGTCTGACCGGGGCAGAGAACCCCTGGGACCTGCCTGTCCTGCACAGGGAGCCCAGCCCTGAAGCTCTGTACTCCTGGCTTCCCAGGGGGCTGTATCCCCATTCCCACATTGCAGACCCCCCGGGCAGGCTCCTGCCCAAAAGCCCAGCCTTCATGGAGAGGGGACACAGGGCTGTGTTCCGGGGGAGGGCACAGAAAGGAGCAGACGCTGCCCGGGGTGTGGTATCTGCCTACCTGCCTGGCCACAGGGACTGCACGTGTCCAGCCAGGACTCCAGCAGTGCTGCTTCTGCTGGTGCGGGTGCCAGCTCGCAGGGCACATCGGCAGTTTCTCTCCTCCCAGATGCTGCTGACCTTCACCAACTGCCAGAGTGCAGTTGTGTGCGAGAGGGCCGTGGGGAGGATTGGGAGGCTGAGCGATTTGCTGGCCAGCTGTTCCTCTGTGGAGGTAAGGAGCCAGGCACCCTCCAGCCAGGCTCTCTCCCCTTCCCTGCACACGGGAGCAGCCTGCAGCTCAGAGATGCCTGCACGGCAAGCCTGGGCACTGGCTGAGGCGTTCAGCAAGGCTCTGCCCTGGAGCGAGGGTCTTGGTTTCTTTCTTTTTTCTTTTTCCCACGGTCTTCTCTCCCCAGTTCCCT
Source organism: Haliaeetus albicilla (assembly GCF_947461875.1). Taxonomy (NCBI): domain Eukaryota; kingdom Metazoa; phylum Chordata; class Aves; order Accipitriformes; family Accipitridae; genus Haliaeetus; species Haliaeetus albicilla. The sequence goes on from NC_091483.1 coordinate 19,680,211, forward strand.
CTCTGCCAGGAGCCGTCTCGGCCCCCAGTCCTGCGCAGGACGGGACTGCCCAAGGGACATGGTGGGAGCCCAGGCCTGGCAGCTCTCCCTGCCCTGCTGCCCAGCTAGCTGCTTTGAGAGGGCCCTCCAAAGCTCCAGCTCACCGGGGATCCTTCCCCTGGGCAGAGTCTTGGGTTCAGGGCTTTGGTCACAGCTGCTGCCCGTCAGCCCTTCTACCTGTCCTCCCTCCCCCGCCCAGGTCTGGAGCACCTTTGTAGGAGAGGATGCCAGCCCTGCCTGCCACGCAGAGATCCATATGCCCTTCCTGGGACAGCTGCTGGGGCATCTCATCCTCTGCCGCACTCGCAAGAGCTGGGAGATCAGCTGGGTTGCTTTGGATGCTCTTCATCACCTCTTCAGATTCATCCTGCAGCAAAAATGTAAGAGAAGCTGTGGTGGACCGCATCCCTCCACACACACCTCCTCACATGCCTGCTTGTTTCCCTGGCTATTGCAACAGACCGTTCTTGTGCTTTCTGGAGGCTCTCCATCAAAGTCTGCTTCCCTGACCTCCTTTGCCCCTCACAGCTGCTTCCCGTAGCATCCCAGCTATTGTTTTGCTGCAGAAGCTGAATGCTCGCCAGAAGTCCAGGACCTGTTCTTTGCTGCTCTCCTTCCCTACTCTTCTCAGGACCTCTCAGAACCTGGCTGTTTCATGGTCCCCACAGCCAAAGCTATCATTGATTACCACTTCCTGAAAATAGTTCTTCCCTATTGGAGAACAGCAGATCCAGCTGTACATCACCCCAGCTGGTCCCTCCAGTGCCTGCAGCAAGAAGCTGTCCCTGACGCCCTCCAGAAAGCTCCCTGACTGCTTGCGTCCTGCCGTCTGGCAGGCAGGTCTCAGGGACGTTAAAGTTCCCCATGAGAAGCAGGGCATGTGAAACAGAGACTTCCCCACGTGCTTTCAGGAAGACTTCATCCACATCCTCTCTCCAAGTGTGCGTGGGGGGGTGTCTGCAACACGCTGCCACCACCATGTCACCAGCACTGCCTCTCCTCTGCTTCTGACCCACGTACTCTCTCTCGGACTCTTGATCGTCCCGTATATCTGAGCTGCTCCTTCAAATATGAGGCACGCCCCCCCAGCCTCCTCTTCCCCATCTCTCCTGAAGAGCTTGCATCCGTGCACCGCAGCACGCCAGCCCTGCAAGCCGTCCCCTGCAGCTCAGTTATTCCAACAATGTTTTAGTTGTGCGACTGCATGCAGAGCTCTAGTTCCTTTGAGTTTCCAAGGCTGTGAGCATTTGCACACATACGCTTGAGGCAGGAGTCTCTCATCCTTCTCCATCATCCTTCAGGTCCCTCTTGTTCCCTTCGCCTGTCACCCTGTGCTTTACACCCTTGTCCACCACCTCCTCCCCTGACCGTGGGTCATAACCTCCCTCCTCAGCCATTCCTAGTTCAAAGCTCTTTTCACCGTTTGGTAAGCTTGTTGGCAAAGACGCTGTGTCCTACCGACTCTTCTGTGATCCCCTCCTGTTTAGGCACGACACTGCCAGAGGATAATGCAGAGCATCCACAGCGTCAAAGGGAACGGGAAGCTGCGATCACCTCCTGGCTTTCTTTGCCCAGCACCAGCAACATTACAACGGTAACGAGCTCCTCGCTTGCTGGGCCTCTTGTCCGTGGCATCAGCAGGAGACTTGTGTGAGCAAAGGGATCTGGAATCAGCACGGTTGGCATGGCCTCACTGTCACTGGTGAGAGGGTTGCTGCTGTCGCTGAGCAGGGACTACAAAGGGCTGCACTCCAGTGTCCCAGCAGCAGCTCCAGCCCTCCTGTCCACCAGCAAGCCCTGATTCTCTGTAGGGCCAGCACACTGTGCCCACGACCCCAGCCCTCCTCTCTCACCCTCAGGGCCCTCTCTTCTCATCCTCCACCGCGCAGTGACTGCAGCCCCTGCCTCCAGCTGTCCTGTGGGCGCTGCTGTCAGCACCGCCAGGCCATCTCTTGCCAGAGCTGCTCTCGCCGCTCACCTAAGCAGCACCACCAGGACACTCGGTGTGACGTGTCTTCCCTGCCTTCCTCCCTCCCATAGGCATTTGGAAAATACCTCCAGCCTTCTGAGAGGACAGACATCGTCCTTGTGGCCATCGAGGCCATGAGAGACTCGAGCACCTATGACAAGGAGGAGGCGAGCAGCATCCTGGATATGGCTATGAGAGAACCTGCCTGCTGGTTGACGGAGGTAAGCGGCCTGTGGCTGCCCTGCCCTTGAGCCCTTTCAGGCGTTGTTCCTCCTTCCATCCCTCCCTCCCTCCCTCATGCAGGTGCCTCAGGCACCTTGAAGCCCTTTTAAGCCAGGAGAGTAGCATGGATAGGGCAGCAGTTGCAGAGGCAGCTGAGGAAATGGCTGCACTCCAGTGGCAGCACCATCCTCACCCGTGTGCCATCCAGGTGCCAAACATCGTGAGGTGCATCTATGAAAACGTGGAGCACATCCACGCGGCGTCAGCCCGGCACAGCCTGGACCTCCTTCTTCTGCTGATGACTGTCCAGTGCCCCATGGAAGTGGTCACGAGCCTGTTGAAGCTCTCTCCATCTTGGGACAGGTACTGACCCCAACAGCTCCTGTGGGCTTGTCCATGTGGGGAGAGGGGCCTGGAGACTTTCAGGCTGCTAGAGCCACTGAAAACCACAGGACACCCCTGAGGAGAAGGGCCCTCCACCGCACCACGCTTTCCAGCCCTGGTGGATCGGCCAGGCCTGCGGTAGCCAAACCCGGCCAAGCCAGCCCAGAGCCCCGCCACAAGGTTCCTCCCTGCCCCGTGGGGAACACTATCTCAGCCCCCTCCTGCTTGCCCAGGCGGGGACCCAGGCACTCAAGCGAGGGGGCTGAGAATGGCCAGGGCTGCAGGACAAGCCTGGGACCTGCCGCGCTGGCCCGGGCACAGTGTGGTGGCCAAGGCAGCCCTGCTGACAGAGTGCTCTGGGCCTGCAGTGCTGCTCTGGCCATGTGGGATGTGATGCTTTCCCAGACCCACACGTTGGAGAAGGTCTTGAGGGAGCTACTCAGCAAGCTCCAGGACCAGCAGCTGCGCAGGGTGTTCGGCTCCAGCACGGAGGACGCCTGCATCCATCACTTGGCTGTGAGTGATCAGACCGGTCCTTGCTCGCTCTCTGGGCTGTGCCTGCCTCTCCAGGAAAACAGGCACGGCCCTCTCCCCTCCCATCTGCCCCGACACGGTCACCTCCTCCGGGACATACGGACACAGCCCCTTAGGGCCAGCAGGGACCTGCCCAGCACCAGGTTCCCCTGCGCCAGCCGTGCAGGGCCACCCCACGCTGCTTGGGCCCCCGGTGCACAAGCACGAAGCCCAGGCAGCCCCTGCCTGCCCAGGCAGCACTCTGCTTCCCCCCCTGCCCGCATCCATCCCTCTGCACTGCTCTGCAGCCTGGAAACCTGGGGCAGGGCAAGGGCTCGGTCAGGGGCAGAGACACGGCCTCTGCACAGGCTGAGCGGGCTGCAAGGCTGGCGCCAGGAGACACTCGTCACCACTCGCGTGTCATGCCTCCTTTGTGCCAGCTCTTGCTGCTCAATCGCTCCTCAGAGGCATGAGAGCAAGTGGCTGCCGACGCTCAGCGGACAGGAGGAGCTGGCACACACAACCCTGTGGTGTGCGGTGGGGTGTAGGGCACTGGGGTGCCAAGCGGCCGTCCACGGGCAGAGCTGCCCCCAGGACAGGCTGTCTGGCTCTGGTGCCCTGGCCCTGAGCTGCCAGTGGGAACCAGGAGCCGCACCGTGTTGGGAGCCCCGCAGGCTCTGCCAGGCTCTCACTGCCATCTTTGTTTCAGCTGCTGGCCTCCAGCGACATGAAATCAGAGGAGTTTGCTGGCCTGTACAACGTCCATAGGTACCTGAGGCGTCCAAGCCTGGCGCTGCTCTCACTGGCGCTCAGAGGCCTCGTCACGCTGTCGCAAAGACCTGAGACGGTGAGCAGGGCATAGTCAAGTGAAGCCACGTTGGCAGGCTGGGGCTGCGGCAGTGGGTAACGCGGTGCCTTGGCCTGGGCTGGGAGTCAGGAGGTGGGGTGACGGCTCCAAATGCCCTTGCTGTCCCCTTCGCGGGCCCCGGGGTCCCTCAGGCTCAGACCTTGCCCCTGCAGCGCCAGGAGAACAGCTCCCTCACCCACGTGCAGGAGCTCTCGCTCCTGGCGCATCCCCGTGGTGCTGGGCAGGAGTTTCTGCTCTGCACCGAGGCAGCCAGTGCCAGACTGCCTCAGTCGAGGGATTACCGTCCGCAGAAGAAGCTTCCTGCTGAGAGGGGGAGGATGAGCCAGAGCCTCGGGTACAGCTGATGTTACGGGCTGACTCTGGGGCCTGGGGCAGCGGGTCTCTGTCATGAAGGGGTCACAGCCCACTCATTGCCAGCTTAGAGATCTCTGCCCTTCCCCGCACCCTGCCGTGGGGGCCAACAGAGCGCTGCATGGAGGGGACCGGTGGCTGTCTGGGGAGCTTTCCAGGCCCGGAGGGTTACCAACCCACCTGCCCGTTTGGGCCCGTCGGAAAAGGGGGTGGCTGAGCAGGGGACACGGAGCCTTTGTTCTCCTGCCCTAACTTCCCTATCCCCTGCTATCCTCACGTCCCCAACGGTGCGCCCATGGCCAGCACCTGCCAAGAGGCGGCGGAAGGGATTCCTGTGCCACCTGCCAGGAATCTGGACGGGAGGCTGGTGCTTAGTGGGCAGAGCATTTTTGCCAGGGTGGTCTTTCACCGCTTGACAAAAAGGAAATTCTGTGCTTCATGCAGGCAAGAAAAATCTTGGTCCTGCTGCCAGACATCATGGAGACCCAGCAGAATGCCAGCAGTGACAACAAGATGAAGGCCCTGCTTGTCTTCAGAAATGTGATGGGTCATATGAAGAGGAAGGAGGCCAGCCCCACCGCTCTGCAGCTGGTGGACAACCTCCCGCCACTCTTTGATGATGTAAGGCTGCTTGTGGGAGCCTGAGCCCCACTGATGGGCCCTCTGCAAGGACAACTGCCCCTCAGCCCGGCCCTGCGGCAGCACTTGCACAGGGCTGTTCCCCTCCTCACGCCCCTGGGCTCTCGTGGAGATGGCTTCTGGGCTCTGCAGCCCAGCACGGCTTCTCCCTGACAACTCGATGCCTCCAGGCGACCTAAGCCCCCTGTGCTGAGGCCCAGCCTAGCCCCTGTGCAAAGCACCTGCAAGCCAAGAGCCGCTCTCAGATCTGCGAGGCCTCCCCCGGCTGCACTGCCAGGGAGGACCAGACGATCTCCCCAAGTGCCGTGGTGAGGGGCTGAGGCTTAGGTGGCCATGTGTGCCCCGGAGGCATTGCCGAGGGCCAGCCCGGTCTCCTCCTCAGGCCATCCCTGGGGAGCTCTGCACTGGTGCGGCTGGTGTGGCTGGTGGTGAATGCCGGGGGCTGGCACAGGCGCTGCCTGATGGAAACCTCTTGCATGCATGGCCTTTTGTGGGCCTGGGGCCATTCAGCCACGGCTGCAGATCTGGCCCACAGCTCCTGTGTGTAGAACCTGACTCCAAAGCATCTCCGCTCACATCAGCCACACTAACGCCCTGGCTCAGGGAGCGGCTGTTGCTGAAGTCTTCCTGTCCTCCTCCCTACCAGCAATCCAGCCAGCTGCGAGAGCTCTCCATCTGCCTCTTCAAAGATGCGATGCAGACAGTGGTGGGGAACGACAAGCAGCAGATGAGGAAGAACGTGCGGAGAAGCCTGCTCCCACTGTTCTTCCACATGAGTGACCAGACCGAGAGCGTGGCCAAGGTACAGGTTTCAAACCTGACCAGTGATGCGGGCAAGGGCGTGCTGACACCACGGGGGTGGCCTGCGCATCAGGGAGGGGCAAGGGCTGCTGGCAGTTGGACGCTTGGAGTCTGTGTCACCTCAGGGTCCAACTGCCTGAGTCACTGAGGGCAGGGCAGAGCTCCCCTCCTTCCCCGCACCGGCCCCACCACTGCCTTCCCGTCCTCCCTCTGTGCCTCCTGCTGCAGAGGAGGACGGGAAGGTGGGCGTCCCCTCCCACCCCTGCTCCCCCCATTCAGGTGGCCTCCAGTGCACCCCAGAGGAAGGGTCCCAGCATACCCAGCGCGAGGAGGGCTGGAGAAGCTGGCACAGACGTTTCCCACACCTGCCCTACCTGGTCCAGCAGGGCTCAGCAGCAGCCCGTGGCCACCAAGGCCTGAACACAAGAGTCCCTAGAAGCGTCCCAGCTGCCCCTGCAAGTGTTGGAGGCCAGGGCTTTGAGCCCCATTCCCTGCCCACGGTCCCCTCAATCCCCGTCTTCCTCTGCAGGCCTCCCAGGAAGCCCTCCTCGTTGCTGCAAAGCTGCTAAAGTGGAAACGGCTCAAGCACCTGACCCGGACACAGCAGACAGGCAGAATCGGGGAGTGCTTGGTGAGGACAACCCCCAAGCCCCAGGGCCTGGGCTGGACAAGGGCTGCCCCCTGTGCAGCTGTGCCTCGCCTGCCCTGCTCCAGCCCAGAGCCCGCAGCCTGGAGCTGCATCCTCCTTCCCTGCCCTCAGGCACAGAGCCCCCAGGGGCTCTTCTCCAGGCCCCTCTCCCCTCCCCGCCCTCAGGATGCTGAAGGAGACCCTAGCCCATCTGGGCCCTGGCAGTGGGACGGACAGAGGGGTCTCAGGACCTCCAGACCCCGCCTCTGCCTGCAGCTGACTCTCAACCTCCACCCCACAGGGCTCCTGGCTGGGAGTTGGGAATGGCCTGAGGTGGAAGGGGGACAGGGGGTGCTGGGAGGAGGGACCGGTTCAGCCCACTGCGGAGGGTCTGTGTCAGCCCCATGCCCTTGTGCTCTCTCCAGCTGGTGCAGGACAGGAGCAGAGTTGAAGAATATCTGAGTCAGAGCCTGCCATACTTGAAGGATGCTCAGGTCACCTTGCGAGAAGCAGCCCTGAAGTTCATTGGTGAGCCACAGCAGCCCCTGGGGTCCCCATTTTGGCAGCCTGGTCCCAGTCCCAGCCGCTGCACTGGCAGCAAGGGGCAGCCCTGCGGCTGCCAGAGCCCCGACTGCCCCATGCAGGGCCTGGGCAGCCAGGGTCTCTGCGCGTCCCTCTCCCACCCCTGCCCGCGCAGGTGGGCTTAGCGGCAGCCTTGCTCGGTCCCGTCCCCCCCCCTCGGATACTGTCCTTCCCTGGGGTCACTCTGCTGAGGGGGAGGAGGGTGTGCAGCCAAACCAGCAGAGCCACGAGCTGTGCTGCTGGGAGCATGCTGGGGAGCAGGAGGTCTGACAGAGCTCTGTGCCTAGGGCTTGCCGCACGGCACCTGGGGGACGAAAGCGAGGAGAAGCTGTCCGAGATCTGCAACGGTGAGCAGGGGCAGTGCTGCGTGCGCCAGGACTGGTGGGGCAGGGGACAGAGCCTGGGCAGCGTGTTGCTATGCCTCGCCCTGCTCCAGGGAGACGCTTCAAGGGCAGAGGAACGTCTCAGGGGCATTTGGGGCATTCCTGAGCAGCAGCTTCCAGCTGATGCATTTGTCCCACCTGCTCCATCTGGCCAGGGAAAGGGATGGGTGGGGCTGGCATGGTCTGGAGGGGGTGCCTGGGTGTCTCTGCAGATAGGTGGGTTTCAGCTCTGTTCTCTTTCCTTCTGCTGCAGCCCTCCAGCTTTTGGAGAAAGATGCCGAACTCTCAGTCTCATCCCTGGCAGCTCAGACCATGCTGACCCTGAGATCTCCGAGGGAGCAGCCAACATCGGGGTGGACCCTGTGGGCGCTGTGCTGCTGGCCCTGCAAAGCCGGGCAGAAATGAAGCTCTCTTCAAGAAAATGGCTCTTGTTGATTAAAGCTGGAACCACAAGCCCAAGGCCACGGTGTCCTTCACGCAGGAACCACCCCGAGCGTGCCGAGCAGCCGGCGTTATTCGGGCCTCTACCGCTGTGTGCAGGACAGCTCACCCCTCGGCACACCCTGGCCCCAATGTTGTTTTAGAACGTCCTCCCTCTGTTAGGCTTTGCCCCCAAAAGAAGTCGTGCTTGTTCACCTTCTGTGGAAGTCTTTTCTCTGGGGAGGCAGAGGGCAAAAGGGAAAAGGCAGACCCCAAAGGAACCAGGATTGCCCTGAGAGCTGCCTCACGCCCAGGCTTTCCAGCAGCCCGTGGCAGCACAGCACACGCTGACCCAGGGTGTCCTTGCAACAGAGGCCCAGCTGCCCTGCTGGACTGCAAAACCTGGAGGTTTCATCCTGGTGTTCAGACGTGGCCACCTCTGGCACGCTCCGGTCTTGCACATCCTCGCCCGTGAGCCAGGGGAGAAGTTTCCCTGTGGAGCGGGAAGAGCTGTGCCCCCAGGGGCACCCTGCCCCACCTCCTCTGGGCTGCTGGGGCCAGCCTCCCAGCCCTTTGGGCAGCTGGCCTGCTCTGGCCTTCTTCCCCCACAGCAGCAGCACCCTGCGCACAAGCAAAGCAGAATAGGGAATCCGTTCACTATTTCCCATCGGCAGGCTGGTGTTCAGCCATCTCCAGGAAAGCTGGCCTCCATCACACGTAACGGTTACTTGGGAAGACAAGCGCTGTAACTCCAAACTTCCCGCCTTCCGCCTTCCTCCCCCAGCTTTTATTGCTGAGCACGACGCCATGTGGTAGGGAATATCCCTTTGGTCAGTTGGGGTCAGCTGTCCCGGCTGTGTCCCCTCCCAACTTCTTGGGCACCCACGGCCTCCTCGCTGGCAGGGCGGCGTGAGAAGCAGAAAAGGCCCTGACGCTGTGCAAGCGCTGCTCAGCGATAACCGGAACATCGCTGTGCTACCCACGCTGTTTTCAGCACAAATCCAAAACACAGCCCCATACCATTTCCTGTGAAGAAAACGAACTCTATCGCAGCCAAAACCAGCACGCCCGCCCAGCCGCTGGGATGGGGACTCCGGCTGCCCGCATGCCTTTGGGGGTGAAGGACTACACCCCCCCAGCATGCCCCAGGGGAGGGAGTACAGCTCCCAGCATGCTGGGGAGTACAGTCCCACGAGCTGGAGGGCCACCTGGCCCCGCGGGTGGCCCAGGAGGCTGCAGCCGACGTGACACATGGGCTGGCCCGACGCCTCCTCGCTCCCCTGCCACCCAGCATGTCTGGGGCAGGAGCGCCCGGGGCCGCGGGGCGAGTTGGTGGCACGCAGCAGCTACAGCTGTGGCAGGGAGAGGAAGAGATGGCAGCTGTGAGCCCCAGGGTGGCATCCCGCTTGTCCCAGCGGCAGCAGCGTGGCAAACCTCGTCTCGTTGTCCCAAAAGGGTTCTTTTACCCGGTGTACAGATGGCCAATAACGCACTGAGTCGAGATACGTGGGTTTTATTTCTTTTCTGCGCAGAAGAGGGTGCCAGGCATCTAACACAGCCAGCGCACACTTGAAACACAAGCGGGGTCTTATAACACACGTCGGGATCAAGGAAAAAGTGGTAAAAAAATACATGATTGGTTGCAAACAATTTATATAACAGAAGTGCTTCTACACATGTCTACGTGATTACCTAACTCAGTATATTAGGGTGGTCTCTTGCAATTACATACTAGTTATGCACAGATGCGTGTCATTTTTAACATTAAAAATCAAGCTAGGTTAGCTAAGGACATGCTTTTCTTGACACTACTCCAAAACTGGGCACCTATGATACAAATCAGCAAGAAGGGAATAGCACTGACAGAACCTCGTTGTTTCACATCCTTGCTTCAACGGATTCAGTGTAGGGACTTTCCATTCCTATTCCTATGGTTTCAATAAGTGATTGTTGGAGTCAACTGTTGTCTTTCCAACATCAGCCTGTGCTGGAGTCCAGCCCCTCCTGTCTCCTGCTCAGAGAGAGAGGTCACTTTGAAGGACAGCAGCACCTTTAACCCGGCAGCTTTTTCTCCAGTGCCAATCCTGAGTTCCCATCGGGCACCCGGAGGCTATCGCAGCAGAAGCCCCTGCTGTGCCTCGCAACGAAATATACAGCACCACACTGGTGACTTCAGGAAAATGTGTTCCCACAAGCTGGAAAACCAGGACAGAAGTTGATAAACTTCTGTCCTGGTTTTCCAATTGTTTTCTTTGAAAGAGAGGAGCTGGAAGTAACTGGAAGATGTTCCGATGTAGCAATCCATCCAAACTCCCTATCAGATGTGGAGGAAGAGGCTGAGATGGCCAGCGCCCAAGAGAAGAGGCTTCCTTCTGCTGAGGCAGACCGAGAGGCCTAACGACTTTTATCTGTTCTCAGCTGACATCAAGGCTTTTGTCTTGGACCTTGAAACTGAAGACTGAATATCTGTCCCGGTTTTGGCTGGGATAGAGTTAATTTTCTGTCTAGCAGCTGGTATGGTGTTATGTTTTGGGTTCAGTATGAGAAGGATGTTGGTAACACGCTGATGCTTTCAGTTGTCGTTAAGCAGTGTTCATACTAAGTCAAGGATTTTTCAGCTTCTCATGCCCAGCCAGCAAGAAGGCTGGAGGGGCACAAGAAGTTGGGAGGGACACAGCCAGAACACCTGACCCAAACTGGCCAAAGGGGTATTCCATACCATGTCACGTCATGCCTAGTATATCAACTGGGGGGAGTTGGGCTGGGGGGGATCGCTGCTCAGGAACTCTCTGGGCGCTGGTCGACGGGCGGTGAGCAATGGCATTGTGCATCACTTGCTTTGCATATTCCAATCCTATCAGCATTATTATTGTAATTTTATGATTATTTTCATTATTAGATTCTTCCTTTCTGTTCTGTTAAAAGCTTCATATCTCAACCCACGAATTACACTTTCTTTCCGATTCTCTCCCCCATCCCACTGGCAGGGGGGGAGTGAGTGAGCGGCCGCATGGTGCTTAGTTGCTGGCTGGGATTAAACCGTGACAGGGAACTAGCTGGACATTTTCAATTTTGGAAATAGGCTGTGCAGAGAATAAGGGTAACGAGATGTTTAGGTGCTGAGGCAAGCGCAGGTCCCCCGTGCTCTTTGGCCCAACAACACCCTGGCTCCCTGTTTGTGTCGCACCTAAAAACGTAGTCATTCTCTGTTATTCACTGTAGAGCCTGTTCTCCCACCAGGAAGGTGCCAGGACTGAAAGCTGTTTGTGGAGACAGCCTTCCCTTTGCAGCCCATCCACAGGCCCAATAGCACTGGGGATCAGGTCTTTCCTCATCACTTAAATCTTTCGTTACTCTCATTCTCTGCACAGCCTACTTCCAAAATTAAAAGCGTCCAGCTAGTTCTCCCACAGGGAAGGTGCCAGGACTGAAAGTTGCTGCTGGCCATCACCTTCCTTTTCCAGCCCGTTCACAGGCCCAAGGACACTGGGGCTCTGTGCTTGCCTAGCGACCTAAACATCTCGTCACTCTCTTTCTCTGCACAGCCTGTTTCCAAAATTGAAAAAGTCCAGCTACTTCGCTGGCATGGAAGGTGCCAGGAATGAAAGCTGTTGCTGGCCATCACCTTCCCTTTGCAGCCCATTCACAGGCCCAAGGACGCTGGTTGTCTGCGCTTGGCTCACACGTAAACATGTCGTTACTCTCTGTGCAGTGTATTGTTGACTATATTCTTGGCAATGGTGCAGTCTCACCAGGAGATTTGGAATGGATCTAAAAAAAAGTCTCATCATTCTTTTTTAAGGAAATTGGGCACAGACAGGTTCTCCCTTAGCACCTGGGTTCGTCACAGCTCTTGGCCATTCATTCCTGGGTGCTGTAAAACGCAGGTAACACCCTTCTGGTAATGCCTCCTGAGGTGGTGGGATGCCCAGCTGGTCAAGGAGTGACCTACGCTTGTTGTATTTGGAGGCAAATATGCTGGGAAACAGAGGTGAGATCAGCATCACGGATGACGCCGGCAGTGCAGTAGTAGGGCCAATGCTGGAAAAAGCGTCAAGGGGGCTGATGAGCCTGAGGACTGTGATGACACTGAGCCCTGCAGCCGGGTTTGCAGGGGAGGATTTCAGCCAATATACGTGCCCCACTTGTGGCAGTGCATTTCCGCCCCCCCCCTCCTTCCTGCCAGCAGGAAACAAAACTTCTCCAGGAAGGGAGAAGGGGAAGGAAACCCTGGAGGCTGCAGGTTGAAATTTGAACTGGTCAATCGAGATGCGCCAGGTACACCGAGGTGACCCTCCTGGCCAATAGAATTAAATGACCACAGGTCAGATTCGACAGGGCTATAAACGGGGTCCCGCCGGAGGACATGTGGGAATCAGTCCTCCTCGGAGCAGCGGGTGTGCAGTCGGGGACTCCCCCTCGGGTCGGGGCACCGCCCGAGGTAACTCCTCGAGGGAGAGAGCCCGCAGCTTTTAGGGGAGTGATATGCGCGTTGTGAGCCATCACTTTAAATCTTGGGGATTCTTAAGTCGGCCGTGTAGTATTAATTCTCTTTACATCATCGAGCCTGTGGTTTTAGAAAATGTTACCGGACTTCTAACTAGCTTTTGCTGAAGAATAAATCTGAGTTTTAACTCCTGCTGGATTTGGTTAGTCGTGCACCCGTAACACCACTGTTAGGAGGAACCCCTGTGGTCTGCTCTGAGGGCAGAGGGGTGCAGCTCATTTCCACTGTGAGGATGCTAAAGGCAGCATCTACGATGGATGCATGTCCCAAGGGTCCTTAAAAGACGTGGTTTGCGGTGGCAAGGGTGCTCTGTGCTGGGCGTGGATGGCAAGGGGTGGGCAGCGGGAGCTGCAGCGGGACCCGCGTGGGAGCGGGTCAGGTGCTGCTGGGGCCAGTCGGGGACGGTTCCAGCCAGCTCCAAAACAGGGGTGAGCAGCCACCGCCTGCCAAAGCTCCGCCAGTCAGGGGAGCCCGCCGCTCCCCGCTGCAGGCGTGTTGGCTAAGAGAGGCAGGAAGAAGCAGGGAAGGGTAGAAGGAAGCCCATAAGCACTTAGAGCCTGGTGTCCCCACGTGGGGACATGGCAGGGTTGAGCCCCCGCCTGGGGAAGCCCCTCCTGGTCTGGAGACAGGGAGGTGGGGGCAGCCCCCTGAAGACCCTTCCCACTGCAGAGCCCCCCTGGCAGGGCCTGGGCAGGTGGGTGCGTGCAGCCCCTCTGTGACACAGTCTGCTGTCACAGTGGGACAGCCCCGCATCACGGTGGGGACAGCCCCTCTTTCCCCATCGGGACCAGCATCCACCCCACACACCCCGGCAAGGCCGAGGGGACGCCAGGCGCTGGCAGCTGTTCTTGCCACCGCTCTGCTCTGCTCTAGAAGAGCTGCTCTGCAGTGAGGAGGAGAAGGTGGAGAGAGGCAGCACAACAGCACCGGAGGTGGTGAAGGGCGGCGGCGGAGGAGAGCAGAGAGGAGGAGTAGGCTTTTTGCAGGGAGCAAGAAAGCCATCGGCCAGCCACCTGCTGCGGTTCTTGACCTGGAGCAAGGGTGGAACTAAGATGGCAAAAGACCTCTTCTTGCGGCCTCACTTGTCGCCAACAACTGAGAAGCTCAAGAGTACTGGTAAGGCCCTCAGACCCAATTTCGTGAGTGCTGCCAGGTCAAGGACGTCTCTGAAAACAGGCATGGAAACCCTGAGGGCTGTGGGGGTGGCTGCTCAGGACTGGTGACTGCAAGGAGGGACCTGCTTGACCAGCCCTGAGGGCCGAGGGGCTGATTTGACAGCCAGGGCTCCTGGTTCTCTTCCTGACGTGGTCCCTGCTTTCCTGGGGCACCCCAGGCAGAAGGCCCTGGCCCCGAAGGGCTGCTCCTTGCCTGGTGGTGGGCATTGCCCACCCTGAGCTCATGTCTGAGTGGAGGAGCTGAAGGTGCTCGTGGGCTGTGCGGAGTCGGTGTGTTTGGAGATGCAACACAGGGAAACCGGCTGGGGAGACACCGGGGCCTGCCCTGACCCTCGGAGACTTCTGCAGAACCCAGCACCGTGCCCTCGCTGGCGTGGCAATCCACTGCCCGTTTCCCATGGGAGCGAGTCATACCCTGGAGAACTGCACCTGAAAGGAAAGGAGCCCTCCTGGAGGCCAGCTGAGGGGTCCTTTGGTTCTTGCCGGGCTCTAGAGAGACCATCTGAAACGCTTGTGTTAGAAATACATTGGTCCTTGGACAGGAGTGGGCTGAATGGTTTTGCGGTCGCTGCCTCAGAGCATGACATGTCCTTCCCTTGTTTTTCCAGAGTTCGTCAAGGTTTGGGCCAGCATATCATACTACCTCAGCCAACGGCTGGCTCTCCACCAGGTGGGACTTACCTCCTTCTCCTCCCCTCACATCCTGACAAAGGTTGATGAAGTCCTGACAGACCTTTGCCATGGAGTGCAATTGGTTTGCCCCTCCTTTGAAAGACGGAACAATGCCCCAGCACGACCCTGCAATGCACAGATGTGCAATGGACCACCTCCTCTGTCCGTTCAGATGTACAATAAGGTCCAGGCCTGGTGTCATCAAAAGGGTTGGTGCTTCTGGAGTCCCCATGGTCAGACAAAACTTGCATGACAAAACTTGGGAGCCTGGAACACTTCAGGGTTTATTCCAAGTGTGGGAACCACCCACCCACCCACACATCTTTTATCGTATTGAGCCAAAGGATGTTTGCCAGCTTTTCCTGAACTACCTGGCTCTTCATGAATGAAGGGGAGGGAGAGGGAAAAGCGTGGGCCCTGTTTGTCCTCTCCCAAGCTTTCCAAAGAGCCCATCTTACTCCTTTGTACCTCAGGCATGGGCAGGGCACTCGGCGCCGTCACCATTCTCTGACAAGTCATCCGTCTGTCCCTCCAAGACTTCTGATCCACCACCTCATCTCTTTCAGGCTGTCCGCATTCCTGGACTTGGGACTTTTGGGGTTGTCAGAGAGCGAGTAGTCAGCAAGGAGAAGGGTCTGGTGGTTGTGGAGAGACCCGTGTTTCATCTTGCGAACGCTATTGCGCGGGATCATGACCTCCGATATGGTTGCATAGACGTTGCTGGTAAGCAGACAGACTGGAAGCGGCACTTGCCTTTTTGAGCAGAGTGGGGAGGTGTGCTCTGTTGTCCAGAGGTGACTGAGCGGAGTACCAAACTCCCACCGCAGTCCTGAGAACAGCTTCAGCTGGAGAAAACCAGCCTGCTGTGCAAAGGAGCCTGCCTACCTACTCGTTTAAATAATCACCAGAGGACAATACAGCATAACAGCACACTCTCTCTGACCTGCCTCAACAACATGTTTCCTTCCAGTTTTATTGGTGCTGTGTCTTCTTGTCACATGGTATTTCAACTCTCGCTCCCTCTTTCTGCTGCGCTGGACCTAATACAGGCAAATGCCAGGCTCTTCCCGGCTCTCACAGCCTCGTTGCAAGGGGGAAACCCGGGGGGGAAAGACGGTTCGTTCCAAACCCCAGTGACCCCAAAGCCTGCGCTTCCTAGTCGCTGCTGCCATTGCAGCAGCTGCCGCAGGACCCTTGGGGGCACCAAGAGCCTGGGACTGTGTTTGGGGTGCATTTCTGTGTAACGACAAAGAGAGCACAGAGTGTGGGCACAGCTCCAGTGGCCTGGCACCCTCCAGCTTGCCGTGGGACCTGGCGCCTTTCTCCCCACCTTGTCCTGCAGTCATGGTTCTTCTTCCTGCCAAGCGCCTAAGACTCTTTCCTCCCTTTCTGTATCAGAGAAACCATAGCTGTTGGCTCCACACCTCACTTTCCACCTCTGGCAGGAAGGGATGACCGGAGCTTCTCCTCAGAGGCGCTGTACCAGCGAGACAACTCAGTAGCAACGTATTGCACGAGAGCCTGGCAGCTGCAGACTTCTGACTGTAGCCTGCTTAGCAGCTCTGCAAGTTCATGTGTTTCTCTTCTCTTGTTTTTCAGGTCATCAGCATTTTGAGCAACTGCCATACGCTCGGATAGCCTCAGAGAACGCTGTCTCTGAGGGCACGGTGCAGCTCTGCGTGGAAAGGACCATGCGTCTTTTCCGTGTCTGCCTCGAGAACAGGGATAACGTTGCCCTCGTTTGGAGGGACGTGGGCATGCTGATCATCCAGGGAAGAGACGTAAAAATGAGGTTTTACACAGACTTTCTGAAAAGGCTGAATGGGACTGACCAGAGTTTGCAAGCTGTTCTCGAGGTAGGATTTTTATTTTCCCAGTGCCACTCCTGGTTCTTCTGAAATGCATTCGGGGGCTGGGGGTCTGCTTTCTCCTGGCCTGCCATGCCTTTTGTTCAGCCCCTTGGGCTCCTTGCGGTCTACAGCACCGCAGGCGCTCTGTAGAGCGCTTGCCTTGCGTGCAACGGTCCGGCTTTGCAAGAGGTACCGCCAGAGGGGCCTCGCTTTGTGACAAAAGGCCAGCGTTGACGGTGGGCAGCGCTCCTGGCCTCACTCTCGGGGTAGGGAGCAGAGGCACAGGCAGAGCAAGGCGTGCTGAGGCCAGAGCCCTTTGGCTGCTCTGGCTTTTTGCTTGCGTTGGTCTAAGGTGGACTGAGCAGCCAGCCCTTCCCAGTGTCCCCATGTCCCATCATCTGTCTCCATCCTTGTTGCAGATGCCAGAGATGAGGGACTCGGTCATCTCACGCCACGACACTGCTGCTTCCCAGACCTCTTCTGGGCGTGTTATCGTCCTACCAGGGTATGTTTGCTCCTGCAGCCCTTGGCTGAGCAAGCGAGCAGCTTCTCAGCTCGTGCTTGGGAGGGCTGCCTTGCCAGGCACCGAGAACTACACTCGTGATGGCGCTGAGGACTGAGTGTTTGAGAGGCCTGTTGGCAGGGAACTCCCTGCTTGCTCTTGTTCACTTTGACTTCATTTGGAGGAAAGTGGGACAGCGACGATGCTTCATGTGCCTGTCCTACTGTGGACCTAGAGAGGCATTTAGGCAACATTTTCCATCAGGTTTCTCCCGCTCTTTTTCTTTCCTGTGGGTGAGACTGCCTTCTGCTTGGGGCCAAGTGGTAGAGGGGTGGGTTCTTGTCCAAACAGGACCTTGCAGCTGGTGGGGTTCTGCAGAGCTCTGTCTCCTGCCAACGTTGCTGTGCAGTGCCATTGACGACTGAGGGGAGGGAGGTGACTCCTTATAGCTGCAACGGCATTAATCTGCAAGGCTCGACGAGAAACTTGGAGGACTAGATCAGGATTCAAAATGGTATTGCATCATCAGAGCACTAAAGATTAGTCTGCCCTCCATGTGCACTATGAGTAAAGAGCGGAACCGTTTTCCCCACAAGCAGCAACGGGAGTTCCTGCTGTGGTCCTCTGGGATGGGCTGCCTTGGGAAACAAAGCGGTGTCCTTTTTTCAGCCTGGTGCCTACTTCCTCTTTCCAGGTACAAGCTTGAGACCGTGCCTAAAATGCCAGCAGTGAAAGCAGACCTGACAGGACACGTGAAGGCCGCCCCAGAGAAGGGCTGGGGAAAAGGCGATGGCAGTGGAAAGAAAGGTAAGGGACCAGCGGGTTGCTGGCAGGGGGCTGGAGGTTTTCCTTCCTCCGCTCCTGGAGGGGCTTAGAGCTGAGGTTCCCCCAGGATGCCTGGAAGAGGCAGAGGCACCTCCTGTGACTCTCTGTAGCCATTATGGTAAAGCTCCAGTGACCCATTGTGGAACAAGGTCTCAGGACAGCCCTGCACCACAAATGGCCACTGGGACTGCTGAAGGACACCTTCCCAGTGGCCTCCACTCCCCCGCCTGTGCTGCAAACAGTGCCAGGCTCTGACCCTGCTTCTTTCCATCATATTCTCCGATGTCTCAGAAGCAATGCCTTTGGTGCGAACCTGCCCCAGCAGCAAATCTGTGTGCAGGGGACCAATGCAGAAATCCAAGAGCTGGCTCCGCTTGTGCTAAATGATTCCCTTCCCCAGAATGGCTCTTGGAGACCACCAGCATCTCCCAGGGAGCCCCCCATTACAGCCCATGGATGAGAGAAAGCTGTCAAAACAGTTTTCCCCAGGGAAATAATAATGGTGAACTGCAGGCCTGAGGAGCTGGGCAAAATCCCCAGTGTCAGAAAAGGCCTAAGACCTCCCTGGAGACATGGCTTTCATCCAAAGGGCTGAAAAGGAGCACCTTCATCAGTGTTACCAGTGCCTGAGCAGACCTGCACATCACTCTTCTTGGAACTGGGACATAATAGGCACCCAGTTCCCAGATCAACACCAAGATGCTGTTCTGAAGATTCGTCTCATTTCCTGTTTCTAGAGGATCTTGCCGAGCAGCGCCTCCTTCGTCGAGCAAGGCTTTCTCCAAAGCGGTTACCTGCAGCGACTGTAAAGTCAGAGCAGGGCCAGAAAGCTGAGGGGAGGGAGCCTCGTGCCAGGTGAGACACTTGCATAAATGGTGAGGGTGACCCCGTGCGCTCTCGTCTGCGTGGGAGCAGGATGTTTGTCCTGGACACAGGGGCTAGACAAACTCAAAGTGCAGTTATCCCATGTCCCACTAACTAATGGTTCCATGGTGCATGGCAAGCGTCTTTTAGCTTCTTGGGAGACTCTGCCAGAAGCATCATTTCTTTCTTTGGTCCTGGTGTGCGTATCCGTTGAGTAACTAACTGCAAGTGCTCCTTCCAGGAGCGGAAGGTCTGTTTGGCTTTCCCTTCAGATTGACATGACCCCGACCTTTCTGTTTGCTGAGAACAGTGTTCTGCACTTAGGTACTGCAGAGGGTTCCTCCGATTAACCAGAAGCCTCTTCTATGTCTTATGGCCTGCAAAAGAGAAGGGCCAAGGAGAGCTCACTGGCAGGATTGCTTTTCTCATGGGGTCGTGTCCTCCTCCTTTTGACACCGCGTCCCCAGTGCCCAACCTCCTCATACAGCCCGTGCGCACTCTTTTATTTCGGACCGCTGAGCAGACTTCGGTGCACTGACCCGAAGGATGTAGCGGTATCTCTGGGCGTAGGACCCCGTTCCTCTCGTTGCTCCAGCAAGAGAGGGCCTAGACCTGGGCATCCTGAGTTTTAGTGGGGCTGTTGGGCACATCTGACTCTGACAGCTTGGGGTCTTCTCTGTCTCTGTGGACTTGATCACAAGGAGGCAAGTAGAGCGCATTCTGCTGCAGAAGCAGGTGCACCACTTGGAAGCGCAAGGTGCAGAACCAGCTCCTCCTGCACTCCTGCCAACACACCCTGTTGTGTCTTTGCAGGCAGCTACCGGCCATCCAGGGGAGCTCCTTGAAGGAAAAGGAGGAGAAAGAGAAACAGAAGATAATTCCTCTGGTCGAACCCCGAACAGTGGACTTCATTGCCAGAGCTATTGAGAGGAGAGAAAAGGTACCTGACACGGGCTGCTGCAGCGAGCGTGTCGTACTGGACTGTGGAGAAGCGCCACTCCACGCGTGCCGATTCTCACAAGATTCTTCACTGTGTGCGCACAGGACCCCTGACTAGTTGCTTTGGTGTTTACTTGAAGAGAGGCAGGTGACTCTGCCATTTGAGAATACATTCTTCACTTCCATTAGCCTCATGAAACACACTCAAAGACCTTACTTGTGAATGTTTCTGTGGGCAACGTGACTGCAAGGCTCGTCTGGGACAGCCAGCTGCCAGGTGGTTTTTAGCCTGGTGGTCGCTCATCTTCCTGGTCATTACAGACGGGCTCTTTGGTGGAGCCTGCAGGAACCTGGGAGCAAACCAGTGTGGGCAGAAAGGCAGAAGAGAAGGGGCAGAAGGGAGGGTAGGAATGAAAACAGCCCAGCCCTCTGCAGGGCAGACTAATGCAGCCTGCTGTTGCATTTTCGTTCCCCTCCAGAATAAACACTTGAAGAAGAAGGAGAAGCTTCCAGAACACATCCAGAAATACTTGGATGAAGAGGAAAAGGAGAAAACAGAGCTGGCGGAGGAGAAAAAAAGTAAACTGCAAACCCGGCCAGGGACCAGAAAGAAGTCTAAGAGCAAAAAGGAGACGCTGAAAGCGAAAGCGAAGAGAGAAAAGGAGACACAGAGGAGCCAGGTACTTTGAATTCCTGCAGAAAAAGAGCACTTTCTCTTCTGGGGGGCTGAGATTGCAAGGTACCTCTAGCACCCCAGCCGCCCCAGCAACATTGCTGCAGCAGAGCTGGGCGGGTGACTGCTGCCTTTCCTGAGCAAGAGGGGTGACAGGGAGTTAGTTGTAGTGGAACCCTGGTGACACTCAGGCATCACCCCAAGGGTATGCTGAGGTCCTTCTCCTGGTTTTCCCCATCCCGCTGGGGTCCCTGCCAGAAGTGACCTGGGGGTGTGCATGCTGGGAAGCAGCACCCTCCGGGTGCGGGGCTGTTGTATGAGCGTCTCTTCCTGTGCAGGAATCTATTACCTCTGAGCAAGCATCAGGCAGCCCCTCAACTAGCACGGAGACGGGGGACTCCAGCCCTGACCTCCTGGAGACGACGGACTCCAGCCCCGACCTCCTGGAGACGATGATGGGGGAGTGGGAAGAGGCCGGAGAAGAGCCACCCACAGTCTGCGAGGACGACACTGTCCCCCCTAACCGGTAAGAGTGCGCCAGCTCCAGCCGAGGCCTGGAGCACTGGGGTGGCGGTGAGCCACTGGTGGTGGGTCAAGGAAGCCAACCCCTGAGCCATGGGGCCTCACAGAGGGCCCGGGGATTTCTCCAGCCATGGGAATGAGCTGGGTTAGAGCCCGCTGGCAGGGGCCAAAGCAGGTGCTTGAAACTCCTCCTGCCTGGAAGGGGTTGTGGGGCCAAATGGGGCCACATAGGTCTGGGGCTGGGCGCAGGAAGAGGCAGGAGAGTCGCAGCTGAAGGGTCAGAGAGACTTTGTCCTTGCTGTTGCAGGAGCCTTTCCCCACGGACACACCAGGCCCTGCGGCAGGTGGTGACGTGCATCCTGGGGCAGGTCACCCGCAAGCGCAGGGGGCAGAGGGATGACCAGAGGGATCTGCAGGACAAGCTCAAGTGGTAAATCTCTCCAGACACGGGCAGCGTCTCCTGTCCCGCGCTGCCCTTCCTCCCGCTCCCCGCAGCACCGGGGGAGACAGGCGCTTTTCCTGGCACTGGCCTCTCGGCAGAGCCGCCTTCTGCGGCTGCGGTGGGCACCCAGGTTGGGAGCCCCGGCTGCAGAGCGGTCTCCCTGTGCTCACACCATCTCCTCCCACTGTGTGTCTGCAGCGAGCTGGCAGTGCTGCAGTGGCGTCGGCTGGGGCGAGAGGCATGCAGCAGCCCACAGCTGCGGGAAGCTGGACCCCAACCTGCACCCCCTGCTAACGCAGGGAAGAGGAGGGCAGGACCGGTACGTGGCGTGGGCTCCTGGAGGGACTGTGTCGTAGCCACCTGTAGAAAAGCATAGTGATACGGATGTCATGTCTTGCAAGACCCCATATGGCGTGCTTAGCTGAAGGCTGTAGCACTTCTCCCGAGGCTTTATCGAGAGGCAGCAGGTTGTTCTGTCCATTTAGAAGACAGCCTTCACTTCTGTCATCTCCAGCAACACCCAAAGAATTGATCTGGTGGTGTTTGCAATGGCAACAGCACTGCCAGGCTTGTCTGGCATAGCAAGCAGTTGGGTTGCTTTCAGCCCCATGGTCTCTTGGCCCAGGGGTCATTGCAGAAAGGCTCTGCAGTCGGGCCTGTGAGGACTGACTGTGAGCAAACCAGGGCTGACAGAGAGGCTGAGAAGAAGGGGCAGGAGGGAGGGAGAGAGCTAAAATCCCCTCAGCCCTCCACTGGGGAGACTAACACTGCCTGCTGCTGCATTGCCGTGGCCCTGCAGGCGCAGCCCCGTGTGTGCACGGAGGAGGAAGGACGCAAGCTCTGGGACTCCTTGCACAAGAAGTGCCAGCAGAAGGCAAAGGCAAAAGTGGCAGCCCCGAAGGCTTGGAAAGACAAGCGAGAGCAATGGGAGGCCCAGGTGCCGCCGGCAGCGAAAAACAATGAGGAAAAGAGTATTCCTGTCCTGCGGGGAGCCAAGATGGGAAGGTCCCTAAGCCCTAGGAGCGTGGGGGCTGACTGTCCTGTGTGGGGCTGTACCAGTTCCCTGCTGCCCAGTGACACCTCCTGTGCTCACCCCTCTCTCTCTGTGCAGGGCTCCTGCGTTCGTGGCACTCCAGAGTGGTGGGGAGAGGGCAGAAAAGGGCCATCCGCGGAGGATAAGGAGAGCCCAGAGGACAAGCTGAGTCTTTGCCTTTTGGAGTCCTCACCTCTGAAAAGGTGAGTGTGGGCCAGCTTCAGGCCAGACCTGGGCCAGCTGGGGGCTGGTGACCCAGCTGTAGGTGGGGGAAGCAAATCCCAGAGCCACGGGGCTGGACGTGGACAGCATCCTCTCCTTTGTCACACCGTGGGAATGGCACGGGTCAGTCCCTGATGCCAGGTGCCTCTCTGCAGCCCCAAGCACAGCCGGCACCGAGGGGGCTGTGGGCTTGAATGGGACCATGGCAGCAAGGGCGACTGGGAGAGGGGAGAGGTGGGAGGGTCTTGGTCGAGACGGGAGACTTTTGTCCTTGCTGCGTGCTGCGGTAGCAGCCTTTCCCCACGACCCAGTGGGCTTTGCGAGGAGCAGCGACCCGCCTCCTCGAGAAGGTAGAGGGAAAAGCCCACTGCTGTGGTGGTGAGGACTGCCTCAGGTAAGGATCTCCAAACGTGCCCGGTGTTTGCCGCTGCGCGGCAGCGCCCTTCCTTCCTTTGAGTTCCCACAGCCCCCGGGCAAAGAGGGTCTTTGCCCAACAGCCCTCGTGGCGTGGAGAGCAGCAGGCTGGGATTGCATTGCACGGACCGTGGGCCTGCTCTCTCCAGACAGAAGCAGATCCCACCACATGTGTCCTGACTAGACTTGCAGTGGTGCTCTGCACCTCCCTGTGACTCCCTACAAGACTACAGAGCTTTGTATTCAACTCCTCAGCCCCGCGGAGCAGATCTGGTCCACGTCGGCGAGTGCCAGGAGAGCCTCTCGGGCACAGAGGCTCCCGAGAGAGATGTCCAGCAAGAGCCTCCTCCAGCAGGACGAGCGCCAGTGCCGGCCAGCCAGGCTTCCGTCTGTTCAGTAAAGCCCCATCTGCAAACCACTGGGTCTGACGATGTGGGTCTTTCCTTGGTGGCTGTGAAATCTGCACTCGGCAGTGGGTGAGCTTTGGTGGGGCAGGGAAAGGCCACTGCAGGAAGCAGGGCTGGAGCTTCGGTCCTGCTCCAAGGGCAGCCCTCTCCCAAGGCTTTGCTGTACCAGCTTGGCTGTAGCCCTCCTCTTCGTGGCCCTTGCACCTCCTGGTCTCTGGCAGTGTGCCCTGCTGTGGCTGCGCATCCCTGCCGAGGAGGGGATTTTCCACGGGGGGAGAGGAGGGAGGAGGGGGAGGAGGAGGAGCAGTGCTGGGCACCCAGGGGAGCTGAGCTGCAGGGGGGAGCATCCAGGGGCTCGCACAGCCAGGGCGCTGCGGGGTGCCCAGGGCGGCGCTGTCAGGGGTACCCAGAGCTGTGCAGCCACCACCCTGTGCCACGGGGACAATGAAATCCCAGGCAGGAACCGTGCCTGGGGAGAGGGGGGCTACAGGGGGCGGCTTTTCAGCTGGGTGGCTTGACTCTGCCAAAGCTCTGCTTGGGCTCCAGAGCCTTTTGTTTGACACCTCCTGGCTAGAAAGGCAGGGTGGAGCTGAGGTGAGGTGGGGACACCTCCGACAACTTCTCTCCAGACACCTGGGTGGGCATAATGCGTGCAACAGGGGGCTGTGCAGGAG
Source organism: Haliaeetus albicilla (assembly GCF_947461875.1). Taxonomy (NCBI): domain Eukaryota; kingdom Metazoa; phylum Chordata; class Aves; order Accipitriformes; family Accipitridae; genus Haliaeetus; species Haliaeetus albicilla. Next base: position 19,703,731 of record NC_091483.1, read on the forward strand.
GAGGGAAGGAAGCCCGTAACGGCTGGCTGTTGGGCACCCACACCCTGCGCGGGCTCCAAGGGGACTCCATGCAGGCGGTGGCAGTGACGCTTCCAGAGCCCAGGCAGGCTTAACGGCGCTACGTGAGGTTGGCTCAGTCTGTTCATCCTCTGCAGGCTACTTTTCTCCTGAAAAGCCCTGAATTTGTGGGGACCTGACTTTGCCGACATAGAAATACACCCTTTCCTTTTCACACTGCGGGATTGCTGTGCCTTTCTCCTGGCACCCAGGGACCTCCCTGAGCCTTTCCGTCTGTCCCAGGGCCTCCCAGGGCTGGCAGCAGGCAGCCAATGGCCTCTCCTTGGGCACTGCCACCCCTGAGGAGCAGCAGGGTCTCCCGACGGGCAGGGGAGGATCAGGCCCCTTCGGGCATGCTGATTCCAGCACCGACCTCGAAAGCATCTCTGCGCCCACCTCTCCCATTGCCCCCGCCAGGAAAGCTCTTTCCCCTGGTCCCCCCCTACGGATGCGCCAGCAGGGCTGGGGAGAGGGTAGCTGGGCTGCAAGGAGAAAGAAAGGCTGGGTGAGAGGCCGAGCCCCTGCTGTGCCATGCCCCTCGCCACGCCCCATGCCCCAGTGCAGGGCTGAAGGCCTACACCGGCTATAGGCCTATAGGCTGAAGGCCTACACCGGCTATAGGCCTATAGGCTGAAGGCCTAGACCTCAGCACCGACCGTGGGGCTCCCCGAGATGAAGGAAGCTGCGGCACGGCCAGGAGCCAGCCCTCCGGTTCCCCAGGAGAGAGCCTGGAGCAGGAGACCAAGTGATGATCCCTGGCGGGCTGAGGTGAGCCTCAGGGCACAGCCCCGCTGGTGTGACGGTCTGACAAATTCAAATGTCTCAAACATCCGCTAAAAGAGCTTTGGTGGACAAAACGGCCTCTGTAAAAATGCTGGAGTTTTGTGAACAGGACAATGTGGACAGAAGAGAGGGCCCCACGGAGGGTGGGAACGCACTTCTCCAAGGCCCCAATTCCTTATCTTGAGTGACCAGGAGAAGGAACACAATTTATGCCTTCCTGGAGGAAGAAGGCCCCATGGAAGTTGGGACTGTGCTTCTATCTTAAGTGGTCATACCAGCAGGAAAAGAGAAGCAACTCCACAATGAACACCCCCCCCAAAGCTACCGATTCCAGTGAACCCCAGGTGTGGGAACTGCGCATGTTGAGATCATCAACTAACACACTAAAAAAGAGGAGAGAACGAATCCTCAGCGCGTGCCCTCCGGAACTGGATCTCTACGCTGGCTGGACCAACGCTGGACCCGGGACTGGTGAAACCCTTCTCTTCTCTCTTTCTTTTTTTCTCTCATTCTCTCTCTCTCTTTTCCTTCTCTCTTTTCCACAGTCCCTACACGTCATCCTTTGAAACATAAACCGTTGACCAAGTCTGAGACTAGGAGTGGACCTAGCCGCCCCTGAGCTCCTCTTTGAGAAGGAGTCCAGAAAGCAAGGGGGTCTGCTCTGAACCTCATGACTCAACGGGAGGGCTCTCCTTCTGATACACTTCATGTTCCTTTTTCCATTTCATTCTTTCTGTACTTTCCTCCTCTTCTCAAACAGCGGCTTAATGACATGTTGCAAGGTTCATATTAACAAGTTCATGTGTACTTGGACAGAGTTAGCTAGGTTGAATAAATGTTGATTGTTGTTTGAACTCCCCTGGTGTCGTTTCACCTTAATTCTGACAAAGGAAATCCACGAACCTGAGTCGCTCCAACTTTGGGACGCGACATCTTAATTGGCGTCACGGACAGGATTTCCCTTGTTGGAAGGGAGTTTCTAATGGGATACCAGACCTCCACTCGGAGAACGAGCGGGGAGGATCTGGGAAGGATCTCTCAACAGTAAGTCGGGAGAGATCTGAGCAGTGGCAGACATAGAGGCCCGGGAAAAATCTGTGTCTGACTGTTCCCCTGTTTTTAGAGAGGCTAACTGCCTATACGGGATTTCCCTTGTTGGAAGGGAGATTCTAACGGGATACCGGACCTCCACCCAGAAAGCGGGTGGGGAGGATCTGGGAAGGATCTCTCAACAATAAGTCGGGAGAGATCCGAGCAGTGGCAGGCATGGTGACCCGGGAAATATCTATGTCTGACTGTTCCCCTGTTTTAGAGAAGCTAATTGCATATAAAGCCCACCCTTCCCCACAAGGAGTAGCCTGGGCACGAAACCACTGGCATGATCCAAAAGCCATTGTAGGAAGAATTGAGAAGCTTGCAAAAGAAAGCAGGTTTCGCCCGGGAAAAGGGAAGGCTGTAGTGTGTGCAGTGTTAGGGGCCGCACTCGCAGCAGCTCAGGAAGACAGGCAGGAAACAATGAGAGCTGAGCAGGCAGATAAGGAGAAGATTCAGTCCCTGCAGGATTTAGTTAAAGTCCTGCAAGAGCAGTTAACTGCTGAGCGTAATACAACGCAGCGGCTTCATGCTGCCTTGTCTGATGCGTTAGATCGGGAAAGAATTTTACGAGCTGAGGCAGATGAACGATCTGACCCGGACTTAGACCTGCAAGGTCTAGAGGTAGTTCAAGTGAAACAGCAAAAATCTTCATACCCAAATCAAGAGTTAGAATGTACCAGGAAAGTTTTTTACCCTGAGGATGAAGAGATAGCAATGAGGCCATTAATGAAAACAGAAACCATAGACAATGGCCAAATTGGCGGAGCACCACACGTAACTATTAAGACGATACCATATTCTGCCACTGAATTATCTAAAATTCAGGAAAAGTATATCCGACTAGCAAAGGAGACCGAAACAGAATATGTGTGGAGGGTGTCATTAACCGGTGGTGACCGGATTTTATTGTCAGAAGATGAAGCCCAAGGATATTGGGGGCCTGGAGTGTTCCTAACTACCGATGATCCTAGGGAACCATGGTCTCTGACGCAGCGGGCAGCTTACTGGGCAGGGGGAATAGACCAAATGGAACGAGGAGAACCAACACGGATAGACACCCCTTCTATAAATCAGTTAACCGAGAGCTTACAGAAAACTGCTTGTCTCCAGTTAATGCATGATAGGCGATTAGTGCCACAACAGCCCTCTCCGATGTTGTTAAATGCCAATCCCGATAGAATGACTCCTCTAATCCGAGGTTTACCAGATTCTTTGAAATTATATGCCATCCAGCTACAGGATAGATTACGTGATGCGATAGCACCTAGAGGAGGCAGGCGGAATGCAGGAGGGGCCCTGACCTGGGGAGAAGTGGCACAGGAATTGATTAACTACGGCCGGAGAATGGGTCTCACAAGGGAAGAAAGCAGAGCTAAGCCTGCTATCTGCCGAATAGAAGGACCTGGCCGACCTCCCCCATCTAAGACTGTAAACACCAAAAAGCCATATGGGGGTCAGCGGAACTTGTTGTGGGCAGAAGGGATAGAAAAGGGAATTCCCCGGGATGTGATGGACGGCTTGCCCACCTCTGTCCTAGAAAAGTTGGTCCTAGGGTGGAAAGACAAGAACAAGGAGCCTCCCCATACTGAGTCAAACATTCGAGACTATAAGGGGGCGATTCCACAGTCACTGGCAACTCCCACTCCCCAAACACCTACTGCTCCAGAGGAAGGTATGACTGTCTGCAGGACGGGAAACTAAACACGCTGTCCCCAGTAAGTGAGCCGGGGGACGGCCAGTGGGTTTATTTAAGGAGGCTCACTGAAAATAGGACAGGAGACCTGTTGATTACTTTTCCTCTTGGTCCCTTTAAGACCCCAGTAACTTTTTTAGTTGATACGGGTGCTCAGATGTCAGCACTCCGGACGGATGTTGCTAACCGCAATGGAATAATTGCAGATAAGAAGCAGATATGGGTCACGGACGTTTTCGGAAGCTCCCAACCACAGCCGACAGCTAAAGTTAAATGCTGGCTGCCAGGGGATTCATCCCCTGTTAAGGTTACTATGATACTAGGTCCTCTACCCACCAATATTCTAGGACTCGACCTCTTAAAGGGCTGGTCGTGGGTAGACTCTAAGGGAAGAGAATGGAAATTTGGGTGTCCCGCAATCTCTGTGAGGCTTTTGCAGTCTGCACCAACTCTTCCCCCTTCAAAGATAGTTAATGTTAAACCTTATGCTTTGCCTTTGGGAGCAAGAGAAGGGATCACTTCAATGATAACTGAGTTACAGGAACAGGAGATAGTTATTCCTACACACTCACCCTATAATTCCCCAGTATGGCCAGTCCGCAAGCCAAATGGGAAGTGGCGATTGACAGTTGACTATCGACGCCTGAACGCCAATACTGGCCCATTAACAGCTGCAGTCCCCAATATAGCAGAATTAATTGCAACCATACAAGAACAGGGTCACCAGATTTTAGCAACCATTGATGTGAAAGACATGTTCTTTATGGTTCCCTTGCAAGAAGCAGATAGGGATCGTTTTGCCTTCACCTGGGAAGGTGTACAATATACATTTACACGGCTTCCCCAAGGCTATTGCCACTCACCAACCATTGCTCACTATGCATTAGCCCAGGAACTAAATCAGATCACTCCCAAAGATGGAGTAAAAGTATATCAATATATTGATGATGTGCTAATTGGAGGACCAGACACCACTGTGGTGGGACAAACCCAGAGAGAAATCATTAATCACTTAGAGAATTTAGGGCTTCAAATTCCTGCAGAAAAGGTGCAACTCCCATCACCTGAAGTAAAATTTTTAGGTATCTGGTGGAAAGGAGGGACTGTGTGTATACCTCCTGAAACCTTGTCCACCCTCGAACAAGTGAAAATGCCTGAAAATAAGAAAGAATTACAGCATGCCCTAGGCTTGCTAGTGTTCTGGAGAAAACACATCCCCGACTTTTCTATCATAGCTCGCCCTTTATATGATTTAACCCGTAAAAGAACTGCTTGGGACTGGACACCTGTCCATGAAGAGGCTCTGAAATTATTAATTTTTGAAGCAGGGATTTACCAGGCCCTAGGGCCGATACATCCAGCAGACCCACTCCACATAGAATGGGGTTTTGCAATTCATGGGTTGTCTATACATATGTGGCAGCGTGGACCTGAAGGTCCTACTCGTCCTATAGGATTTTTCTCGCGTAGCTTTAAGGATGCTGAAAAACGGTATTCAGTTTGGGAGAAAGGACTCTTTGTAGTTAACCTAGCCTTACAGGAAGCTGAGAGAATTATACGACAACAACCCATCATCTTGCGAGGACCCTTTAAGATCCTGAAACCAATATTGGCTGGAACTCCTCCCCCCGCAGGAGTAGCTCAACGAGAAACAGTAAGGAAGTGGTATGCCCAGCTAGACCACTACTGTCGCACTAGACAAATAGAGGAGGGAACACCCAAAATGCTCCAAATACAGGATCCCCCTTCTGATCACCCAGATACAGAACCCCCTCCATCGTACATCAAAGTGGCTCCTGATTTCAAACCCCATTTAAAAAACGTATGGTTCACTGATGCTTCCGCAAAAAGGGACGGAAAGACATGGAAGTATCGAGCAGTAGCATTACATATTGATTCAGGGGAGCATGTGATAACTGAGGGAGAGGGTAGTGCCCAAGTAGGGGAGTTAGTTGCTGTGTGGAGCGTAGTCGTTAAGGAAGCTGAGACAACAGAACCAGTATACATTTATACTGACTCCTATGCAGTGTTTAAAGGATGCACTGAATGGTTGCCATTTTGGGAGCAAAACCAATGGGAAGTAAACCAAGTGCCAGTGTGGCAAAGAGACAAATGGGAAGAAATACTGAATATCGCCAAGCAGAGATCTTTCTTGGTAGGCTGGGTTGCTGCACACCAGGCAGGGGATAACCCAGCTCACCTCCTAAATAACCGGGTAGATTCCTTAACACGTCTAGCCAGTCTTGCCATTGATGGTGAAGCGGAAAAATGGGAACACCTTTTGGAGTGGCTGCACGTGAAACGTGGCCATTCAGGGAGTAAAGACCTGTACAGAGAGGCTATTAGCAGAGGATGGGCCGTTACACGAGAATTATGTAACACTGTTATTTCTGCATGTGGTCAATGTCGAGTTCGTTTGGAAAAATATAACCCTTTAAAAGAACAACCCCTACATTTAAGGACAAACAAAGGTTTATGGCAAACGTGGCAAATTGACTATATTGGCCCCTTTCGGGTATCAGAGGGAAAACGATATGTGTTAGTAGGAGTAGAGGTGGTATCAGGACTAACACAAGCTGAAGCTGTATCCAGAGCAACAGGAGAAAATACAGTAAAAAGTCTTAAAACATGGTTTAGCTACTTACCCAAGCCTCAATCAATTCAATCTGATAATGGAAGCCATTTCACCGCTGGAGTGGTGCAAGAATGGGCTAAGGGTGAGGAAATCCAGTGGGTTTTCCACACCCCTTACTACCCTCAAGCTAATGGTATTGTGGAGAGAACAAACGGACTTCTAAAACAAGCTCTGAGGCCCCATGACCCAGGGTGGGCCTTGCGAATACCAGAAGCAGTATACAGAATTAATAGCCGGTGGGGGGCAAATGGCTGCCCCCGACTCCTAGCATTCTGTCCCACACCTCCTTCTATTGTTCCAGGGACAAAAGGTGGCAAAGACCCCGCACACTTGCTCCACTATGCTGGACAACCAGTATTAGTGGAACTACCCACTGTGGGGCAAGTGCCCCTAACCCTAAAGACACCCCTTAACCTCTATTCCTGGGTGGCCACAGATGCTCATGGGAAAGAGCATCGTATCAATACCCGATGGATTGTCCCATCCTTCTAAGTAGACCTTCATGTTCTGAATTAAAGTTGCTCCGATGTTAAATGGCTAATAAGAATATGTTTTTTCTGTATCCCACTAACTGGATTCTAACAAGCATACCAGTTAAGATGCACAATATAAACCTAACCCTCTGTTATAATACTAAAACCATAGCTACTTGATTGCTTGCTTATGTTTTTGTTACTCCGACTAGTGATGCTGTGTTGACTTCTCAGAATTCCTGAGTTGGGGGGAGGACACAGAGAGCTTGACAACAGACCCTGTTGGAGTTCTTGCAGCAACCCCTACGCCACGTGAGAGCAAGAGGTCGCTATAAACTTATTAACCTTTTTACACACAATGAACACATTCTGTTGATCTACAGATGCTCTAATCAGAGCAATTCCAGTCAAGAGAGCTTGAAGTTTAAGGCTAGTTTGTATGCATCTATAATAAGTAACACATCCTACACATGGCCTATATGAGGTTGTTTTACAGAAGCTGCATGAGCACCTTGGAGAGTGCACCTCAGCCTCTCGGATGGATCCCAATCACTAGCAGCACTGCTTGACATCTTCTCCAATCCTATCCCTCTAATGATTGTTTATTTTTGTATATATTTTGCAGGTTATCAGAAGCCCACGACAAGACTTATGTTTTCACTTAATAAGTGGGCCATTGTCTATATTGTTTGTTTGATTTTCATTGTGATATTCTTATAGTATAACAAGGAAAGATGGTTTGGAATTCCTTCCTCCTTGCCTTTCTTAGCTTTGGTGCATCTGGACAAGGAGAAAGGACCTCCAATTTAGCTTGGGAAGTGATACAAGGATTCATACATGTCTGGAATAAAACAGATCAGGGGATCTGTATTCAGATTCCTACTTCTACCGAGCAAGGGATTACATTCGGTTTGATACCCATGAAGCTCAATATTGGAAAACATAATATGACCAATGACATTATAGGGTTAGTAGATGCTCCTTTTGAGTATCAATATCGAAGTGATTACACCTCCTCTGGTAGATGGTGGCGAGATGAAGCAGCCTTCTATGAGATCCCTCGGGACACGGGGTGGCCTGACTTAATAAACAAAACTTGTAAGCGATGGAGATTGGAGGTCAGTTGCGAAATTGGTACTAGTCATAGCCCACCGTGTCCTCCAGGATTCGAGGAAGCCTATTCCAGACGATTCCCACCTTCTCCATCCTGGTGGAAAATAACAGGCTGCCCTTCCTATCACAATATATCTTGTAATCTAGTGCCTTTTTGGCCTGCTTCCCTGGAAATTACCCCTTTTGAATTACAATATAATGTAAAATGGGATTCAGCTTGGTGTGTTCACATACCTGACAGGAAGGGACAATATCCTTCAATGAATAGCACCCACACTGCTTGGGGATGGTCAGTGAAACACATGTTAAAAAACCAACCTCTTCACTTATTAAAAAAAAAAAGAATTTGTGGGCACACCCAACCCCAATGATGCCCATTTGTTAAACTGTACCCACATTATAGACTGTACCACAGGCGCTGGCAATCCCATCGAAACATGGATCAGTTTGGAAGTTAGAACCTTAATTCGAGATATGTGCACCTGTTGGGGATATCCTAATTTTGGATACCGAAACCGGGATAACCAATGTAATCAGATCACCAATAATGTTAATATCTGGCTAAAATGTGGAATTCCCATTAACCACTTCCCAAGACATAAGGTGGGGGAGGATAATCAAATACCTCGGGGAGACGCAGCTACTTGTCAAAACGCTTTGTATGCTGCCCCTGAGGGGACTGTCTGGGGGTGCTCAAATGGGAAAATGTACTCGCATTTGAATGTGATCGAACAGGCTGGATTGCAGTGTGGTTTGGGAATTCCTACTATGTGTCCCAGGCGAATCTTTGAATATACCACACCACCTATTCACAGGAAGAGACGAGAACTTGATGACCCAAGTAGTGCCCAGAAATGGATTCAAAGCATTTTAAAACCCGATTATTATACTTGGGGACAGAAGGTATCATTAGAGCTAGAAGCATTCTTTGCACCATCTGGATATATCGTTCGGCACCAATGGGTGCTAGAAAACCTAACTTGGCAAGTACATGTATTAAGTAATTGGACTCGATATGCCTTTGGGGAACTAAATCTCCAAGTGCAACAGGTATCAAAAATGACATTACAGAATCGTTTAGCCTTAGATATGTTATTGTTAAAAGAACAAGGTGTGTGTGGTATGTTGAACTTGACTGAATCTGAATGTTGTATTACCATTCATAATGCTACGACTTCCATTGAAGAAGCCCGGGCAAAGATGAAGGAGATTGCCGACCAGACGAGAGAACTCTTCCACGCAATGCAACCAGCTGACTGGTTTGATGGCTGGAATCCAAACTCATGGCTACATTCCATTCTAGGATCCTTGGGACTGACGGGATGGGGAAAATGGCTTGTAAATATTGGACTTATGATATTAATTGGATTTGTATGTTTAATAACAGGCCTTGCAATAGTCAGATGTATGATTAGCCGCTTACTATCCTCAGCTGTCTCTCTCTCTTCTCCTACTGTCCGCTATATCAAGATCACCACAGATGAAGATGATATGAACGAGAATCAAAGTCCAGCGACTGTTTGAGCCACGGGGTGGTGTGACGGTCTGACAAATTCAAATGTCTCAAACATCCGCTAAAAGAGCTTTGGTGGACAAAACGGCCTCTGTAAAAATGCTGGAGTTTTGTGAACAGGACAATGTGGACAGAGGAGAGGGCCCCACGGAGGGTGGGAACGCACTTCTCCAAGGCCCCAATTCCTTATCTTGAGTGACCAGGAGAAGGAACACAATTTATGCCTTCCTGGAGGAAGAAGGCCCCATGGAAGTTGGGACTGTGCTTCTATCTTAAGTGGTCATACCAGCAGGAAAAGAGAAGCAACTCCACAATGAACACCCCCCCCAAAGCTACCGATTCCAGTGAACCCCAGGTGTGGGAACTGCGCATGTTGAGATCATCAACTAACACACTATAAAAGAGGAGAGAACGAATCCTCAGTGCGCGCCCTCCGGAACTGGATCTCTACACTGGCTGGACCAACGCTGGACCCAGGACTGGTGAAACCCTTCTCTTCTCTCTTTCTTTTTTCTCTCATTCTCTCTCTCTTTTCCTTCTCTCTTTTCCACAGTCCCTACACCTCATCCTTTGAAACATAAACTGTTGACCAAGTCTGAGACTAGGAGTGGACCTAGCCGCCCCTGAGCTCCTCTTTGAGAAGGAGTCCAGAAAGCAAGGGGGTCTGCTCTGAACCTCGTGACTCAACGGGAGGGCTCTCCTTCTGATACACTTCATGTTCCTTTTTCCATTTCATTCTTTCTGTACTTTCCTCCTCTTCTCAAACAGCGGCTTAATGACATGTTGCAAGGTTCATATTAACAAGTTCATGTGTACTTGGACAGAGTTAGCTAGGTTGAATAAATGTTGATTGTTGTTTGAACTCCCCTGGTGTCGTTTCACCTTAATTCTGACAAAGGAAATCCACGAACCTGAGTCGCTCCAACTTTGGGACGCGACACTCCCCCATCCCACTGGCAGGGGGGGAGTGAGTGAGCGGCCGCGTGGTGCTTAGTTGCTGGCTGGGATTAAACCGTGACAGGGAACTAGCTGGACATTTTCAATTTTGGAAATAGGCTGTGCAGAGAATAAGGGTAACGAGATGTTTAGGTGCTGAGGCAAGCGCAGGTCCCCCGTGCTCTTTGGCCCAACAACACCCTGGCTCCCTGTCTGTGTCGCACCTAAAAATGTAGTCATTCTCTGTTATTCACTGTAGAGCCTGTTTCCAAATTAAGAAAGGCCAGCTAGTTCTCCCACCAGGAAGGTGCCAGGACTGAAAGCTGTTTGTGGAGACAGCCTTCCCTTTGCAGCCCATCCACAGGCCCAATAGCACTGGGGATCAGGTCTTTCCTCATCACTTAAATCTTTCGTTACTCTCATTCTCTGCACAGCCTACTTCCAAAATTAAAAGCGTCCAGCTAGTTCTCCCACAGGGAAGGTGCCAGGACTGAAAGTTGCTGCTGGCCATCACCTTCCTTTTCCAGCCCGTTCACAGGCCCAAGGACACTGGGGCTCTGTGCTTGCCTAGCGACCTAAACATCTCGTCACTCTCTTTCTCTGCACAGCCTGTTTCCAAAATTGAAAAAGTCCAGCTACTTCGCTGGCATGGAAGGTGCCAGGAATGAAAGCTGTTGCTGGCCATCACCTTCCCTTTGCAGCCCATTCACAGGCCCAAGGACGCTGGTTGTCTGCGCTTGGCTCACACGTAAACATGTCGTTACTCTCTGTGCAGTGTATTGTTGACTATATTCTTGGCAATGGTGCAGTCTCACCAGGAGATTTGGAATGGATCTAAAAAAAAGTCTCATCATTCTTTTTTAAGGAAATTGGGCACAGACAGGTTCTCCCTTAGCACCTGGGTTCGTCACAGCTCTTGGCCATTCATTCCTGGGTGCTGTAAAACGCAGGTAACACCCTTCTGGTAATGCCTCCTGAGGTGGTGGGATGCCCAGCTGGTCAAGGAGTGACCTACGCTTGTTGTATTTGGAGGCAAATATGCTGGGAAACAGAGGTGAGATCAGCATCACGGATGACGCCGGCAGTGCAGTAGTAGGGCCAATGCTGGAAAAAGCGTCAAGGGGGCTGATGAGCCTGAGGACTGTGATGACACTGAGCCCTGCAGCCGGGTTTGCAGGGGAGGATTTCAGCCAATATACGTGCCCCACTTGTGGCAGTGCATTTCCGCCCCCCCCCTCCTTCCTGCCAGCAGGAAACAAAACTTCTCCAGGAAGGGAGAAGGGGAAGGAAACCCTGGAGGCTGCAGGTTGAAATTTGAACTGGTCAATCGAGATGCGCCAGGTACACCGAGGTGACCCTCCTGGCCAATAGAATTAAATGACCACAGGTCAGATTCGACAGGGCTATAAACGGGGTCCCGCCGGAGGACATGTGGGAATCAGTCCTCCTCGGAGCAGCGGGTGTGCAGTCGGGGACTCCCCCTCGGGTCGGGGCACCGCCCGAGGTAACTCCTCGAGGGAGAGAGCCCGCAGCTTTTAGGGGAGTGATATGCGCGTTGTGAGCCATCACTTTAAATCTTGGGGATTCTTAAGTCGGCCGTGTAGTATTAATTCTCTTTACATCATCGAGCCTGTGGTTTTAGAAAATGTTACCGGACTTCTAACTAGCTTTTGCTGAAGAATAAATCTGAGTTTTAACTCCTGCTGGATTTGGTTAGTCGTGCACCCGTAACACCACTGTTAGGAGGAACCCCTGTGGTCTGCTCTGAGGGCAGAGGGGTGCAGCTCATTTCCACTGTGAGGATGCTAAAGGCAGCATCTACGATGGATGCATGTCCCAAGGGTCCTTAAAAGACGTGGTTTGCGGTGGCAAGGGTGCTCTGTGCTGGGCGTGGATGGCAAGGGGTGGGCAGCGGGAGCTGCAGCGGGACCCGCGTGGGAGCGGGTCAGGTGCTGCTGGGGCCAGTCGGGGACGGTTCCAGCCAGCTCCAAAACAGGGGTGAGCAGCCACCGCCTGCCAAAGCTCCGCCAGTCAGGGGAGCCCGCCGCTCCCCGCTGCAGGCGTGTTGGCTAAGAGAGGCAGGAAGAAGCAGGGAAGGGTAGAAGGAAGCCCATAAGCACTTAGAGCCTGGTGTCCCCACGTGGGGACATGGCAGGGTTGAGCCCCCGCCTGGGGAAGCCCCTCCTGGTCTGGAGACAGGGAGGTGGGGGCAGCCCCCTGAAGACCCTTCCCACTGCAGAGCCCCCCTGGCAGGGCCTGGGCAGGTGGGTGCGTGCAGCCCCTCTGTGACACAGTCTGCTGTCACAGTGGGACAGCCCCGCATCACGGTGGGGACAGCCCCTCTTTCCCCATCGGGACCAGCATCCACCCCACACACCCCGGCAAGGCCGAGGGGACGCCAGGCGCTGGCAGCTGTTCTTGCCACCGCTCTGCTCTGCTCTAGAAGAGCTGCTCTGCAGTGAGGAGGAGAAGGTGGAGAGAGGCAGCACAACAGCACCGGAGGTGGTGAAGGGCGGCGGCGGAGGAGAGCAGAGAGGAGGAGTAGGCTTTTTGCAGGGAGCAAGAAAGCCATCGGCCAGCCACCTGCTGCGGTTCTTGACCTGGAGCAAGGGTGGAACTAAGATGGCAAAAGACCTCTTCTTGCGGCCTCACTTGTCGCCAACAACTGAGAAGCTCAAGAGTACTGGTAAGGCCCTCAGACCCAATTTCGTGAGTGCTGCCAGGTCAAGGACGTCTCTGAAAACAGGCATGGAAACCCTGAGGGCTGTGGGGGTGGCTGCTCAGGACTGGTGACTGCAAGGAGGGACCTGCTTGACCAGCCCTGAGGGCCGAGGGGCTGATTTGACAGCCAGGGCTCCTGGTTCTCTTCCTGACGTGGTCCCTGCTTTCCTGGGGCACCCCAGGCAGAAGGCCCTGGCCCCGAAGGGCTGCTCCTTGCCTGGTGGTGGGCATTGCCCACCCTGAGCTCATGTCTGAGTGGAGGAGCTGAAGGTGCTCGTGGGCTGTGCAGAGTCGGTGTGTTTGGAGATGCAACGCAGGGAAACCGGCTGGGGAGACACCGGGGCCTGCCCTGACCCTCGGAGACTTCTGCAGAACCCAGCACCGTGCCCTCGCTGGCGTGGCAATCCACTGCCCGTTTCCCATGGGAGCGAGTCATACCCTGGAGAACTGCACCTGAAAGGAAAGGAGCCCTCCTGGAGGCCAGCTGAGGGGTCCTTTGGTTCTTGCCGGGCTCTAGAGAGACCATCTGAAACGCTTGTGTTAGAAATACATTGGTCCTTGGACAGGAGTGGGCTGAATGGTTTTGCGGTCGCTGCCTCAGAGCATGACATGTCCTTCCCTTGTTTTTCCAGAGTTCGTCAAGGTTTGGGCCAGCATATCATACTACCTCAGCCAACGGCTGGCTCTCCACCAGGTGGGACTTACCTCCTTCTCCTCCCCTCACATCCTGACAAAGGTTGATGAAGTCCTGACAGACCTTTGCCATGGAGTGCAATTGGTTTGCCCCTCCTTTGAAAGACGGAACAATGCCCCAGCACGACCCTGCAATGCACAGATGTGCAACGGACCACCTCCTCTGTCCGTTCAGATGTACAATAAGGTCCAGGCCTGGTGTCATCAAAAGGGTTGGTGCTTCTGGAGTCCCCATGGTCAGACAAAACTTGCATGACAAAACTTGGGAGCCTGGAACACTTCAGGGTTTATTCCAAGTGTGGGAACCACCCACCCACCCACACATCTTTTATCGTATTGAGCCAAAGGATGTTTGCCAGCTTTTCCTGAACTACCTGGCTCTTCATGAATGAAGGGGAGGGAGAGGGAAAAGCGTGGGCCCTGTTTGTCCTCTCCCAAGCTTTCCAAAGAGCCCATCTTGCTCCTTTGTACCTCAGGCATGGGCAGGGCACTCGGCGCCGTCACCATTCTCTGACAAGTCATCCGTCTGTCCCTCCAAGACTTCTGATCCACCACCTCATCTCTTTCAGGCTGTCCGCATTCCTGGACTTGGGACTTTTGGGGTTGTCAGAGAGCGAGTAGTCAGCAAGGAGAAGGGTCTGGTGGTTGTGGAGAGACCCGTGTTTCATCTTGCGAACGCTATTGCGCGGGATCATGACCTCCGATATGGTTGCATAGACGTTGCTGGTAAGCAGACAGACTGGAAGCGGCACTTGCCTTTTTGAGCAGAGTGGGGAGGTGTGCTCTGTTGTCCAGAGGTGACTGAGCGGAGTACCAAACTCCCACCGCAGTCCTGAGAACAGCTTCAGCTGGAGAAAACCAGCCTGCTGTGCAAAGGAGCCTGCCTACCTACTCGTTTAAATAATCACCAGAGGACAATACAGCATAACAGCACACTCTCTCTGACCTGCCTCAACAACATGTTTCCTTCCAGTTTTATTGGTGCTGTGTCTTCTTGTCACATGGTATTTCAACTCTCGCTCCCTCTTTCTGCTGCGCTGGACCTAATACAGGCAAATGCCAGGCTCTTCCCGGCTCTCACAGCCTCGTTGCAAGGGGGAAACCCGGGGGGGAAAGACGGTTCGTTCCAAACCCCAGTGACCCCAAAGCCTGCGCTTCCTAGTCGCTGCTGCCATTGCAGCAGCTGCCGCAGGACCCTTGGGGGCACCAAGAGCCTGGGACTGTGTTTGGGGTGCATTTCTGTGTAACGACAAAGAGAGCACAGAGTGTGGGCACAGCTCCAGTGGCCTGGCACCCTCCAGCTTGCCGTGGGACCTGGCGCCTTTCTCCCCACCTTGTCCTGCAGTCATGGTTCTTCTTCCTGCCAAGCGCCTAAGACTCTTTCCTCCCTTTCTGTATCAGAGAAACCATAGCTGTTGGCTCCACACCTCACTTTCCACCTCTGGCAGGAAGGGATGACCGGAGCTTCTCCTCAGAGGCGCTGTACCAGCGAGACAACTCAGTAGCAACGTATTGCACGAGAGCCTGGCAGCTGCAGACTTCTGACTGTAGCCTGCTTAGCAGCTCTGCAAGTTCATGTGTTTCTCTTCTCTTGTTTTTCAGGTCATCAGCATTTTGAGCAACTGCCATACGCTCGGATAGCCTCAGAGAACGCTGTCTCTGAGGGCACGGTGCAGCTCTGCGTGGAAAGGACCATGCGTCTTTTCCGTGTCTGCCTCGAGAACAGGGATAACGTTGCCCTCGTTTGGAGGGACGTGGGCATGCTGATCATCCAGGGAAGAGACGTAAAAATGAGGTTTTACACAGACTTTCTGAAAAGGCTGAATGGGACTGACCAGAGTTTGCAAGCTGTTCTCGAGGTAGGATTTTTATTTTCCCAGTGCCACTCCTGGTTCTTCTGAAATGCATTCAGGGGCTGGGGGTCTGCTTTCTCCTGGCCTGCCATGCCTTCTGTTCAGCCCCTTGGGCTCCTTGCGGTCTACAGCACCGCAGGCGCTCTGTAGAGCGCTTGCCTTGCGTGCAACGGTCCGGCTTTGCAAGAGGTACCGCCAGAGGGGCCTCGCTTTGTGACAAAAGGCCAGCGTTGACGGTGGGCAGCGCTCCTGGCCTCACTCTCGGGGTAGGGAGCAGAGGCACAGGCAGAGCAAGGCGTGCTGAGGCCAGAGCCCTTTGGCTGCTCTGGCTTTTTGCTTGCGTTGGTCTAAGGTGGACTGAGCAGCCAGCCCTTCCCAGCGTCCCCATGTCCCATCATCTGTCTCCATCCTTGTTGCAGATGCCAGAGATGAGGGACTCGGTCATCTCACGCCATGACACTGCTGCTTCCCAGACCTCTTCTGGGCGTGTTATCGTCCTACCAGGGTATGTTTGCTCCTGCAGCCCTTGGCTGAGCAAGCGAGCAGCTTCTCAGCTCGTGCTTGGGAGGGCTGCCTTGCCAGGCACCGAGAGCTACACTCGTGATGGCGCTGAGGACTGAGTGTTTGAGAGGCCTGTTGGCAGGGAACTCCCTGCTTGCTCTTGTTCACTTTGACTTCATTTGGAGGAAAGTGGGACAGCGACGATGCTTCATGTGCCTGTCCTACTGTGGACCTAGAGAGGCATTTAGGCAACATTTTCCATCAGGTTTCTCCCGCTCTTTTTCTTTCCTGTGGGTGAGACTGCCTTCTGCTTGGGGCCAAGTGGTAGAGGGGTGGGTTCTTGTCCAAACAGGACCTTGCAGCTGGTGGGGTTCTGCAGAGCTCTGTCTCCTGCCAACGTTGCTGTGCAGTGCCATTGACGACTGAGGGGAGGGAGGTGACTCCTTATAGCTGCAACGGCATTAATCTGCAAGGCTCGACGAGAAACTTGGAGGACTAGATCAGGATTCAAAATGGTATTGCATCATCAGAGCACTAAAGATTAGTCTGCCCTCCATGTGCACTATGAGTAAAGAGCGGAACCGTTTTCCCCACAAGCAGCAACGGGAGTTCCTGCTGTGGTCCTCCGGGATGGGCTGCCTTGGGAAACAAAGCGGTGTCCTTTTTTCAGCCTGGTGCCTACTTCCTCTTTCCAGGTACAAGCTTGAGACCGTGCCTAAAATGCCAACAGTGAAAGCAGACCTGACAGGACACGTGAAGGCCGCCCCAGAGAAGGGCTGGGGAAAAGGCGATGGCAGTGGAAAGAAAGGTAAGGGACCAGCGGGTTGCTGGCAGGGGGCTGGAGGTTTTCCTTCCTCCGTTCCTGGAGGGGATTCGAGCTGAGGTTCCCCCAGGATGCCTGGAAGAGGCAGAGGCACCTCCTGTGACTCTCTGTAGCCATTATGGTAAAGCTCCAGTGACCCATTGTGGAACAAGGTCTCAGGACAGCCCTGCACCACAAATGGCCACTGGGACTGCTGAAGGACACCTTCCCAGCGGCCTCCACTCCCCAGCCTGTGCTGCAAACAGTGCCAGGCTCTGACCCTGCTTCTTTCCATCATATTCTCCGATGTCTCAGAAGCAATGCCTTTAGTGCGAACCTGCCCCAGCAGCAAATCTGTGTGCAGGGGACCAATGCAGAAATCCAAGAGCTGGCTCCGCTTGTGCTAAATGATTCCCTTCCCCAGAATGGCTCTTGGAGACCACCAGCATCTCCCAGGGAGCCCCCCATTACAGCCCATGGATGAGAGAAAGCTGTCAAAACAGTTTTCCCCAGGGAAATAATAATGGTGAACTGCAGGCCTGAGGAGCTGGGCAAAAACCCCCGTGTCAGAAAAGGCCTAAGACCTCCCTGGAGACATGGCTTTCATCCAAAGGGCTGAAAAGGAGCACCTTCATCAGTGTTACCAGTGCCTGAGCAGACCTGCACATCACTCTTCTTGGAACTGGGACATAATAGGCACCCAGTTCCCAGAACAACACCAAGATGCTGTTCTGAAGATTTGTCTCATTTCCTGTTTCTAGAGGATCTTGCCGAGCAGCGCCTCCTTCGTCGAGCAAGGCTTTCTCCAAAGCGGTTACCTGCAGCGACTGTAAAGTCAGAGCAGGGCCAGAAAGCTGAGGGGAGGGAGCCTCGTGCCAGGTGAGACACTTGCATAAATGGTGAGGGTGACCCCGTGCGCTCTCGTCTGCGTGGGAGCAGGATGTTTGCCCTGGACACAGGGGCTAGACAAACTCAAAGTGCAGTTATCCCACGTCCCACTAACTAATGGTTCCATGGTGCATGGCAAGCGTCTTTTAGCTTCTTGGGAGACTCTGCCAGAAGCATCATTTCTTTCTTTGGTCCTGGTGTGCGTATCCGTTGAGTAACTAACTGCAAGTGCTCCTTCCAGGAGCGGAAGGTCTGTTTGGCTTTCCCTTCAGATTGACATGACCCCGACCTTTCTGTTTGCTGAGAACAGTGTTCTGCACTTAGGTACTGCAGAGGGTTCCTCCGATTAACCAGAAGCCTCTTCTATGTCTTATGGCCTGCAAAAGAGAAGGGCCAAGCAGAGCTCACTGGCAGGATTGCTTTTCTCATGGGGTCGTGTCCTCCTCCTTTTGACACCGCGTCCCCAGTGCCCAACCTCCTCATACAGCCCGTGCGCACTCTTTTATTTCGGACCGCTGAGCAGACTTCGGTGCACTGACCCGAAGGATGTAGCGGTATCTCTGGGCGTAGGACCCCGTTCCTCTCGTTGCTCCAGCAAGAGAGGGCCTAGACCTGGGCATCCTGAGTTTTAGTGGGGCTGTTGGGCACATCTGACTCTGACAGCTTGGGGTCTTCTCTGTCTCTGTGGACTTGATCACAAGGAGGCAAGTAGAGCGCATTCTGCTGCAGAAGCAGGTGCACCACTTGGAAGCGCAAGGTGCAGAACCAGCTCCTCCTGCACTCCTGCCAGCACACCCTGTTGTGTCTTTGCAGGCAGCTACCGGCCATCCAGGGGAGCTCCTTGAAGGAAAAGGAGGAGAAAGAGAAACAGAAGATAATTCCTCTGGTCGAACCCCGAACAGTGGACTTCATTGCCAGAGCTATTGAGAGGAGAGAAAAGGTACCTGACACGGGCTGCTGCAGCGAGCGTGTCGTACTGGACTGTAGAGAAGCGCCACTCCACACGTGCCGATTCTCACAAGATTCTTCACTGTGTGCGCACAGGACCCCTGACTAGTTGCTTTGGTGTTTACTTGAAGAGAGGCAGGTGACTCTGCCATTTGAGAATACATTCTTCACTTCCATTAGCCTCATGAAACACACTCAAAGACCTTACTTGTGAATGTTTCTGTGGGCAACGTGACTGCAAGGCTCGTCTGGGACAGCCAGCTGCCAGGTGGTTTTTAGCCTGGTGGTCGCTCATCTTCCTGGTCATTACAGACGGGCTCTTTGGTGGAGCCTGCAGGAACCTGGGAGCAAACCAGTGTGGGCAGAAAGGCAGAAGAGAAGGGGCAGAAGGGAGGGTAGGAATGAAAACAGCCCAGCCCTCTGCAGGGCAGACTAATGCAGCCTGCTGTTGCATTTTCGTTCCCCTCCAGAATAAACACTTGAAGAAGAAGGAGAAGCTTCCAGAACACATCCAGAAATACTTGGATGAAGAGGAAAAGGAGAAAACAGAGCTGGCGGAGGAGAAAAAAAGTAAACTGCAAACCCGGCCAGGGACCAGAAAGAAGTCTAAGAGCAAAAAGGAGACGCTGAAAGCGAAAGCGAAGAGAGAAAAGGAGACACAGAGGAGCCAGGTACTTTGAATTCCTGCAGAAAAAGAGCACTTTCTCTTCTGGGGGGCTGAGATTGCAAGGTACCTCTAGCACCCCAGCCGCCCCAGCAACATTGCTGCAGCAGAGCTGGGCGGGTGACTGCTGCCTTTCCTGAGCAAGAGGGGCGACAGGGAGTTAGTTGTAGTGGAACCCTGGTGACACTCAGGCATCACCCCAAGGGTATGCTGAGGTCCTTCTCCTGGTTTTCCCCATCCCGCTGGGGTCCCTGCCAGAAGTGACCTGGGGGTGTGCATGCTGGGAAGCAGCACCCTCCGGGTGCGGGGCTGTTGTATGAGCGTCTCTTCCTGTGCAGGAATCTATTACCTCTGAGCAAGCATCAGGCAGCCCCTCAACTAGCACGGAGACGGGGGACTCCAGCCCTGACCTCCTGGAGACGACGGACTCCAGCCCCGACCTCCTGGAGACGATGATGGGGGAGTGGGAAGAGGCCGGAGAAGAGCCACCCACAGTCTGCGAGGACGACACTGTCCCCCCTAAGCGGTAAGAGTGCGCCAGCTCCAGCCGAGGCCTGGAGCACTGGGGTGGCGGTGAGCCACTGGTGGTGGGTCAAGGAAGCCAACCCCTGAGCCATGGGGCCTCACAGAGGGCCCGGGGATTTCTCCAGCCATGGGAATGAGCTGGGTTAGAGCCCGCTGGCAGGGGCCAAAGCAGGTGCTTGAAACTCCTCCTGCCTGGAAGGGGTTGTGGGGCCAAATGGGGCCACATAGGTGTGGGGCTGGGCGCAGGAAGAGGCAGGAGAGTCGCAGCTGAAGGGTCAGAGAGACTTTGTCCTTGCTGTTGCAGGAGCCTTTCCCCACGGACACACCAGGCCCTGCGGCAGGTGGTGACGTGCATCCTGGGGCAGGTCACCCGCAAGCGCAGGGGGCAGAGGGATGACCAGAGGGATCTGCAGGACAAGCTCAAGTGGTAAATCTCTCCAGACACGGGCAGCGTCTCCTGTCCCGCGCTGCCCTTCCTCCCGCTCCCCGCAGCACTGGGGGAGACAGGCGCTTTTCCTGGCACTGGCCTCTCGGCAGAGCCGCCTTCTGCGGCTGCGGTGGGCACCCAGGTTGGGAGCCCCGGCTGCAGAGCGGTCTCCCTGTGCTCACACCATCTCCTCCCACTGTGTGTCTGCAGCGAGCTGGCAGTGCTGCAGTGGCGTCGGCTGGGGCGAGAGGCATGCAGCAGCCCACAGCTGCGGGAAGCTGGACCCCAACCTGCACCCCCTGCTAACGCAGGGAAGAGGAGGGCAGGACCGGTACGTGGCGTGGGCTCCTGGAGGGCCTGTGTCGTAGCCACCTGTAGAAAAGCATAGTGATACGGATGTCATGTCTTGCAAGACCCCATATGGCGTGCTTAGCTGAAGGCTGTAGCACTTCTCCCGAGGCTTTATCGAGAGGCAGCAGGTTGTTCTGTCCATTTAGAAGAGAGCCTTCACTTCTGTCATCTCCAGCAACACCCGAAGAATTGATCTGGTGGTGTTTGCAATGGCGACAGCACTGCCAGGCTTGTCTGGCATAGCAAGCAGTTGGGTTGCTTTCAGCCCCATGGTCACTTGGCTCAGGGGTCATTGCAGAAAGGCTCTGCAGTCGGGCCTGTGAGGACTGACTGTGAGCAAACCAGGGCTGACAGAGAGGCTGAGAAGAAGGGGCAGGAGGGAGGGAGAGAGCTAAAATCCCCTCAGCCCTCCGCTGGGGAGACTAACACTGCCGGCTGCTGCATTGCCGTGGCCCTGCAGGCGCAGCCCCGTGTGTGCACGGAGGAGGAAGGACGCAAGCTCTGGGACTCCTTGCGCAAGAAGTGCCAGCAGAAGGCAAAGGCAAAAGTGGCAGCCCCGAAGGCTTGGAAAGACAAGCGAGAGCAATGGGAGGCCCAGGTGCCGCCGGCAGCGAAAAACAATGAGGAAAAGAGTATTCCTGTCCTGCGGGGAGCCAAGGTGGGAAGGTCCCTAAGCCCTAGGAGCGTGGGGGCTGACTGTCCTGTGTGGGGCTGTACCAGTTCCCTGCTGCCCAGTGACACCTCCTGTGCTCACCCCTCTCTCTCTGTGCAGGGCTCCTGCGTTCGTGGCAC
Source organism: Haliaeetus albicilla (assembly GCF_947461875.1). Taxonomy (NCBI): domain Eukaryota; kingdom Metazoa; phylum Chordata; class Aves; order Accipitriformes; family Accipitridae; genus Haliaeetus; species Haliaeetus albicilla. Next base: position 19,725,194 of record NC_091483.1, read on the forward strand.
TCCAGAGTGGTGGGGAGAGGGCAGAAAAGGGCCATCCGCGGAGGATAAGGAAAGCCCAGAGGACAAGCTGAGTCTTTGCCTTTTGGAGTCCTCACCTCTGAAAAGGTGAGTGTGGGCCAGCTTCAGGCCAGACCTGGGCCAGCTGGGGGCTGGTGACCCAGCTGTAGGTGGGGGAAGCAAATCCCAGAGCCACGGGGCTGGACGTGGACAGCATCCTCTCCTTTGTCACACCGTGGGAATGGCACGGGTCAGTCCCTGATGCCAGGTGCCTCTCTGCAGCCCCAAGCACAGCCGGCACCGAGGGGGCTGTGGGCTTGAATGGGACCATGGCAGCAAGGGCGACTGGGAGAGGGGAGAGGTGGGAGGGTCTTGGTCGAGACGGGAGACTTTTGTCCTTGCTGCGGTAGCAGCCTTTCCCCACGACCCAGTGGGCTTTGCGAGGAGCAGCGACCCGCCTCCTCGAGAAGGTAGAGGGAAAAGCCCACTGCTGTGGTGGTGAGGACTGCCTCAGGTAAGGATCTCCAAACGTGCCCGGTGTTTGCCGCTGCGCGGCAGCGCCCTTCCTTCCTTTGAGTTCCCACAGCCCCCGGGCAAAGAGGGTCTTTGCCCAACAGCCCTCGTGGCGTGGAGAGCAGCAGGCTGGGATTGCATTGCACGGACCGTGGGCCTGCTCTCTCCAGACAGAAGCAGATCCCACCACATGTGTCCTGACTAGACTTGCAGTGGTGCTCTGCACCTCCCTGTGACTCCCTACAAGACTACAGAGCTTTGTATTCAACTCCTCAGCCCCGCGGAGCAGATCTGGTCCACGTCGGCGAGTGCCAGGAGAGCCTCTCGGGCACAGAGGCTCCCGAGAGAGATGTCCAGCAAGAGCCTCCTCCAGCAGGACGAGCGCCAGTGCCGGCCAGCCAGGCTTCCGTCTGTTCAGTAAAGCCCCATCTGCAAACCACTGGGTCTGACGATGTGGGTCTTTCCTTGGTGGCTGTGAAATCTGCACTCGGCAGTGGGTGAGCTTTGGTGGGGCAGGGAAAGGCCACTGCAGGAAGCAGGGCTGGAGCTTCGGTCCTGCTCCAAGGGCAGCCCTCTCCCAAGGCTTTGCTGTACCAGCTTGGCTGTAGCCCTGCTCTTCGTGGCCCTTGCACCTCCTGGTCTCTGGCAGTGTGCCCTGCTGTGGCTGCGCATCCCTGCCGAGGAGGGGATTTTCCACGGGGGGAGAGGAGGGAGGAGGGGGAGGAGGAGGAGCAGTGCTGGGCACCCAGGGGAGCAGAGCTGCAGGGGGGAGCATCCGGGGGCTCACACAGCCAGGGCGCTGCGGGGTGCCCAGGGCAGCGCTGTCAGGGGTACCCAGAGCTGTGCAGCCACCACCCTGTGCCACGGGGACAATGAAATCCCAGGCAGGAACCGTGCCTGGGGAGAGGGGAGCTACAGGGGGCGGCTTTTCAGCTGGGCGGCTTGACTCTGCCAAAGCTCTGCTTGGGCTCCCGAGCCTTTTGTTTGACACCTCCTGGCTAGAAAGGCAGGGTGGAGCTGAGGTGAGGTGGGGACACCTCCGACAACTTCTCTCCAGACACCTGGGTGGGCATAATGCGTGCAACAGGGGGCTGTGCAGGAGGAGGGAAGGAAGCCCGTAACGGCTGGCTGTTGGGCACCCACACCCTGCGCGGGCTCCAAGGGGACTCCATGCAGGCGGTGGCAGTGACGCTTCCAGAGCCCAGGCAGGCTTAACGGCGCTACGTGAGGTTGGCTCAGTCTGTTCATCCTCTGCGGGCTACTTTTCTCCCGAAAAGCCCTGGGTTTGTGGGGACCTGACTTTGCCGACATAGAAATACACCCTTTCCTTTTCACACTGCGGGATTGCTGTGCCTTTCTCCTGGCACCCAGGGACCTCCCTGAGCCTTTCCGTCTGTCCCAGGGCCTCCCAGGGCTGGCAGCAGGCAGCCAATGGCCTCTCCTTGGGCACTGCCACCCCTGAGGAGCAGCAGGGTCTCCCGACGGGCAGGGGAGGATCAGGCCCCTTCGGGCATGCTGATTCCAGCACCGACCTCGAAAGCATCTCTGCGCCCACCTCTCCCATTGCCCCCGCCAGGAAAGCTCTTTCCCCTGGTCCCCCCCTACGGATGCGCCAGCAGGGCTGGGGAGAGGGTAGCTGGGCTGCAAGGAGAAAGAAAGGCTGGGTGAGAGGCCGAGCCCCTGCTGTGCCATGCCCCTCGCCACGCCCCATGCCCCAGTGCAGGGCTGAAGGCCTACACCGGCTATAGGCCTATAGGCTGAAGGCCTACACCGGCTATAGGCCTATAGGATGAAGGCCTAGACCTCAGCACCGACCGTGGGGCTCCCCGAGATGAAGGAAGCTGCGGCACGGCCAGGAGCCAGCCCTCCGGTTCCCCAGGAGAGAGCCTGGAGCAGGAGACCAAGTGATGATCCCTGGCGGGCTGAGGTGAGCCTCAGGGCACAGCCCCGCTGGTGTGACGGTCTGACAAATTCAAATGTCTCAAACATCCGCTAAAAGAGCTTTGGTGGACAAAACGGCCTCTGTAAAAATGCTGGAGTTTTGTGAACAGGACAATGTGGACAGAAGAGAGGGCCCCACGGAGGGTGGGAACGCACTTCTCCAAGGCCCCAATTCCTTATCTTGAGTGACCAGGAGAAGGAACACAATTTATGCCTTCCTGGAGGAAGAAGGCCCCATGGAAGTTGGGACTGTGCTTCTATCTTAAGTGGTCATACCAGCAGGAAAAGAGAAGCAACTCCACAATGAACACCCCCCCCAAAGCTACCGATTCCAGTGAACCCCAGGTGTGGGAACTGCGCATGTTGAGATCATCAACTAACACACTAAAAAAGAGGAGAGAACGAATCCTCAGCGCGTGCCCTCCGGAACTGGATCTCTACGCTGGCTGGACCAACGCTGGACCCGGGACTGGTGAAACCCTTCTCTTCTCTCTTTCTTTTTTTCTCTCATTCTCTCTCTCTCTTTTCCTTCTCTCTTTTCCACAGTCCCTACACGTCATCCTTTGAAACATAAACCGTTGACCAAGTCTGAGACTAGGAGTGGACCTAGCCGCCCCTGAGCTCCTCTTTGAGAAGGAGTCCAGAAAGCAAGGGGGTCTGCTCTGAACCTCGTGACTCAACGGGAGGCCTCTCCTTCTGATACACTTCATGTTCCTTTTTCCATTTCATTCTTTCTGTACTTTCCTCCTCTTCTCAAACAGCGGCTTAATGACATGTTGCAAGGTTCATATTAACAAGTTCATGTGTACTTGGACAGAGTTAGCTAGGTTGAATAAATGTTGATTGTTGTTTGAACTCCCCTGGTGTCGTTTCACCTTAATTCTGACAAAGGAAATCCACGAACCTGAGTCGCTCCAACTTTGGGACGCGACAGCTGGTTAGGCCCAGCGGCCCCAGGTCAGGGCCTTTGTGTGGGGGTGACGCTGGCGAGGGGTAACCCACAGGCAGCTGCAGGGAATGGTCACCATCTTGCTCTTGTTGAAGCGTGGCTTTCTGGTGACCAGTGCTTCTGCCTAACAGCTTAGGGTTTAGTTAGCTCCGTGCCCCAGCAAAGAAGAACAAACCACCCAGAGAAGTCAGGAGTTTGGTTGGGCCTGCCCCTTGAACTAGACTGCCCTGGACATGACCAGGAGCTGCGCCGAGTTCCAGGAAAGCGGGAAGACCCAGGAAGGCCATGGCCAAAGAGGTTCGAGCCCTGGCAGGACGTCCATTGTGAAGGGAACACTGGTCGCGCGGTCGGGATGGTCTCTGTGCAGCCCAGGGTACTTTTGGGACGTCACCTCTGAGCTACTGTGGCTGCCCTGTCCTCCCTGCAGCTCCCCTCAGCAGAGCCCAGCTCCCCTAGGCTGCTGCTCAGCAGGCGCGTAAGGCACAGAGGCTTGGCTGTGCCGTTGGCCTCTTTTGGGATCTTTCTTTTGGGGCTGGCAGCAACTTCGCCTGCTGAATCCCAAAGGTGCTTTATCTGTCCCGTCCTCCTGCTGGGCTCACTTGGCTGATGGGGATGCCATGGGTCTGTGGCCAGTGGGCTGGGTGCCCCGTGGGGGGTGCAGGGGTCTTTGGGAGTGCCAAGACACCTCAGTGCCTCTTCCTCCGTGTCCCCCTGCAGCCGACGTGAGCCATGCTTCAAAATGCCCTGCAGGCTGGGACCGTGCAAGGGAGCAGTGGTGGGGTTGGTGGGGTTTTGCAAACAGTCACGTCCCAAGCAGAAGAGGCGTGCGTTGAAAGTGGGTACGGGGAAAGGCCCCTGAAAAGCTGAGGCTGGGTGACCAAGAATGGTAAGGATGCAATTTTCCCCAGGGGAGCGTATCAGCTCCCGAGGTTTTCGGCAGGTCCCAGTTCATAAGGGAAGAGTTTCTCTGGGACTCAACCGAGCGCATGCTGCCCAGATGCCTGCGTGCAGCTGATGAGGCAGGGGTGGTACAAAGGAGGACCTCTCCCTCTGCAAAAGGAAGCCATTTATTACAGAAAAGCAGAAAGCTGATACAATTGTACAAGAGTCACAGTGAAATATCTTCTTTTTTTTTTTCTTTTTCTGGGGAAATAGGACGTTATCATGTCACTATTTCTTCAGCTCTTTGAAAGCTAGTATTAGAGTAAGCAGTAATAGGAACTACGTTACTAGACAAACATTGGCAAAGCTCTGGCAACAGTTGGCATCTGCGACAGAAAGAAAAGATGTAATTATGTGGTAGATTCTCAACAGGTTTTTGCACAACCAGAGCCTGAAGAGCCATACTGCTTATGTCAAAGCTGACATGACGGTAAGAGTCGGGCTGTCAACATGCACACTATATTGCAGCAGCTTGTTGGCTTCAGTACTTCAATAGTCCCAGTTAGAAGGGGGAAGTCTTGGTGACCCACTGCAGTTTCTGAACAGCTTGAGTGGTTACAAATGTGAGCAGCTACCAAAAGAGAGAAGCCTCAAGTGAGGGACCTCAGCAGGCTGGAGAAACGAGCCGCCAGGACCGTCATGAAGTTCAACAAGGAAAATTGCAAAGTCGTGCCGCTGGGGAGGAACAACCCCAGGCACCAGTATATGCTGGGGGCCGACCGACTGGGAAGCAGCTCTGCAGAAAAGGCTGCTGAGGATGCTGGTGGACACCAAATTGAACTTTTGCTAGCAACGTGCCCTTGCTGCAAAAAGCACTACCGATGTCCTGGGCCGCATTAGGGGGAGTGTTGCCAGCAGGTCGAGGGAGGTGATCCCGCCCCTCTGCTCAGTACTGGTGAGGCCACCCCTGGAGCACTGTGCCTAGTTCTGGGCTCCCCAGTACAAGGGAGACGTGGACATACTGGAGAGAGTACAACAGACAGCCATGAAGATGACGAAGGGACTGGAGCATCTCTCCCATGAGGAAAGGCTGAGAGAGCCGGGACTGCTCAGCCTGGAGAAGGGGAGGCTCGGGGGGGACCTCATCAATGTGTATCAATACCCAAAGGGAGGGTGCAAAGAGGATGGAGACAGGCTCCTTCCAGCGGTCCCCAGTGCAGGACCAGAGGCAATGGGCACAAACTGAAACACAGCAGGTTCCCTCCAAACATCGGAAAACACTCTTACTGCGTGGGTGACTGAGCCCTGGCAGAGCTTGCCCAGGGAGGCTGTGGAGCCTCCACCTTTGGAGATACTCAAAAGCCGTCTGGACGTGGTCCTGGGCAACCAGCTCTGGGAGTCCCCGCTTGAGCAGGGGGTTGGACCAGATGACCTCCAGAGGTCCCTTCCGACCTCAACCATTCTGTGATTCTGTGATCTGTGGCTGCAGACATCATCAAATAGCGTTTGTCCTCTCTGCTGCCTACCTTAGAAATCTCTAAAGGCACAAATAAGGAGCAGCTTAGGTCCTGTTCAAATCAGCCAACTTTTATTTGGATCCCAATGAGTTCTGCACGTTTAAAGAAGACTTTCTGAACCATCCTTCAAGCTCTCTGTCTCTTAGACTGTAGATGAGGGGACTGATTCAACATGTTAAGACAGTTTAGAACAAGGAGCGTATTTTGTTCAGGTTTCCTACTCTGAGAGCATCTGGCAAGCAATACACCATGCTAAAGTTCCATTGACAGTTGTAACACCAAACAACGATCAGACGAGAGGAGCAGGTGTAAACACCTTTTTGCCAAAAGAGATTTTCAGACCGGAGGAAAGGATGTGAATTGTAAGATGCCAGAAATTGTAGCAACGTGAAGAGAGCGTCTCGTCACATCTGTGGTGAACTCCGCACTGGGGCCAGTGTAGTATCGTCGCAGGAATGATTAAAGATTAGCGTGAGATTACAAAAGAATTGGTAAATTTCATTAGCGACGTACAAAGTGAGTTGGGATAGAAACACTCGGTTAGGATACTGACCTTACATTTTCTTATCCTGCTCCAAGCTTAAAGCAGAAAGTGGTATTCCTACTGTGCTGCAGGGGAGAAGTTTCCGTATTGCTAAAAACCAAGCATAAGACAGCCCTGCCTGGGGATAACATTCCCCACAGACCAAAACACTCCAATGGTAGAACTTGCGTGCAGCCCCCGCAGAAACGGGCTTCCCGCCATTCTGAAAGCTGGGAGGGAGCGCAGGCCATCAGGCAGGAGGAGTGTCCCAGGAGATGGCCGTGGAGGGTTGGAGGTGGTGGTCAGCCAGCACCAGCGCAATGATGAGGGGTTCTTGGTCACCGTCAAAAAAACAGAACAAGCTAACACCAGCAAGACAGCAACCTCCATTTCTGCAAGCTTCCCAAATCCTAAAAGGGCAAACTCAGTAGAAGATGCTTCATTTTCTTTTCCCTCTTTTCTGCATGAGCTCTTCCTGCTTGGTAGGAGGAAGAGAAGAGATGAAGCGACAAAAAAATACAACTTGCGTTAAGCTTGAACAAATCTCAGACATCTAACATAACCTTGCCAAAGGAGAGAGGCAGGGCTCTGGAGAGCACTGAAGGGAATGAAAGGTCCCGGGGGCACGCTGGGACGTGAGAACATGGGGCTCTGGGCCAGCTGGAGAGCAACAGGGAGATCCCCAGGGAATATGAGGGCAAATGTGGGGCTTGGGGCCCCCCAAGAGGACCCAAGTGCCCAGGGGTGAGTGGGCCTTGTGCCGCCCACAGGGGACACCCTGCCCCTCCCGGCCTGGGTGGCGGGTCACAGTGGTGCCTTTATGACCTGACCTGTCTCTGTGACACCCTGTGGTGCTGCATATGGTCAACACAGCCGTGGCCCCCACCCCGCAGTGTCCGGCAGGACGGCGACGGGACAGGGCGAGAGCGTGGAGCTGGCGAGGAGCCCCTGAGCGCAGCCCACGTCTTTCATCGCCACCCCCGCGGTGCCGAGGCATTTTGCCAAAGCTTACCCCTTCCCCATCCCTACCCCTTTCCTCTGTCCCGCAGGATGGCGGAGAGACCCCCCAGCCGCCCCAGGGTGGCCTGGGAGGAGAACGGGGCTCCCCAGGAGAGCAGCTCTCCACCGGAGCCCCACAAGGTGTGCGTGCCCAAGCCGCTGCAGACCGGTAAGTGAGGGGCCCTGCTGGGCTGGGCAGGGCTGGGGACAGCGACCGCACCCCGATAGACGCCAGGGTCCTGTTTCCCCGGCACATCGGCAGTGGCGGTCCCACGGGTGGGGAGCACGGCACTGCCGGAATGCTGCTTAGGGCTGGGAGACTGCCCCAGCACAGCCTCCCGCAGGGTGGGAGACAGCAGAGGGGACCCAGCTCCTGCTGCGGGATATGGGCAGCAAGAGGCAGCTGGCCTGGCACCAGGCAGCCGTAGCGGGGGACGGGGACCTTTCCAGCCCATCTGCAAGCGAGTTCCTAAGCTCGGTGCCCTCGTGCCTTTCTGTGCCGTGCTGCACTCCAGCATCACAGCCCACCTGCCGGGCATCCTCCAGCCCGGACACCCGTGGGGAGACCGCGCCGGGGGAGTGGGAACGGGGCTGGACGGAGGGCAGAGCTCCTTCCTCTCCCCCTGTTTGCCTTCGGCCTCTCCCTACAGCCCTCCCTGCTCTCCTCCTTTACTAGGTGCCCTCTCTGCCGCTTCCAGCTGGCTGGCTCTGTACAGAAAGGAAAAAGAATCCATGCAGTTCATCCAGGTTTTCCTGAAGAGCTCCGAAAAGGTAACCACGGCCATTTCCATGGTAGCTGTGCCTGCGTCTCCCCATGGAGCCACCGGCTCTGCTGCCTGCTGCCAGGGCTGCTGGGCGACCGCTGGCTGGGCAGAGCCGCTCCCGCCGGGTCTCCTGCACAGCACTGCAGCCCCAGTGCTCCGGTCCTGCTGGCCGCGTGTCTACGTTCTCACGCTCCCCGTTTGTCTCTCTGTCCCCTGGCTGCCAGGAGAAGGCCCAGAAGATGCAGTTCCTAGAGACCATCTGCACCCTGTGCAAAGCTGCAAGGCAAAGCAAGGGCTTGTCACGGGGCCTGAATGCGTTCTGCCACAAATTTGAGCTGGCAGAGAATATCAAGGTGAGGGGACACCTGGCGGGTCTGGGGAGGGCGGCAAGGTCCCCGGGCACCGGCACAACGTGAGGACAGCGCATGGGCAGGGGAAGGCAGGGACAAGCGTGTGTGGACACCGAGCTGCCCCGAGGGGACTCGGATGACGCTGAGAAGCCCTGCCAGCAGAGACCCCAGCACCGGGGCGGGGGGCACTCTGGGGGCCGGTGCTGGGGCAGGGGCAGAGGGTCTCCGCCAGCCCTGCCACCTGGTGCTGGGTCTGCTGGCACTGGGTGCTGGCAGCTGCCAGGTCCCATCCCAGACGTGCTCTGCAGGTGCTGCTGGAAGAGGAGCCCAGGGACCACCTGCACACAGCGGTGCGGCAGCAAGCTATGCTTGCCATCGCTGCCTTGAGGTACCTGCCAGGCCCCTGGTTTGGCTTTCCACCAGCCATGGCCCTGGACCTGGCCGGGGCCACCCCCCATCCAGGCACAGTCCAGTGGTGCCATCAGAGGGCCCCTGCTTTGCCCTGCTGGCAGCTTGTTGGGAGGGCGCAGGGGAGGGCAGAGGGATCCTGCAGCTCCCCGCCACATCTCAGCTCTTCCCCAGAGTGGGAAGCGGGAGGCTTGCCTGCCAGGACTGTCCTTTGGCCCAGGCCATATCGAGGACGGAGGAGGTGCCTCCTGGCAGCACTCCCCACACACCCTCCATCCCTCTTGGGGACCCCCTGCTCCAGAGCTCCGTGTCCACCTGCCCAAGGCATCGAGGCACCACCGCTCCCAGCACCAGTGTCCAACAGGACCCCCCCCCTCTCTCTTTGCAGCAAAGTGGAGGTGGTGCTAGAGGGCAAAAAGAAGAGCCTCTTAGAAGCCTGCTTCAAGAGTGTCTTCTTGCTTCCTCCAAAAGCAGACATGCAGGGCCTGGACACTACTCTCTACTTCGAGGTAAGTGCTGGCTGAGCTACAGGAGCCCCCAGTCCTCTGGGCTGCTCCCCGGCCACCGCGCGCTGAGAGACAACCGGAGATCCAAGGCACGGCAGGGTATCGACTTTGCTTTGCCACCCTCATCCCTTTGTCCCCTTCCCGTGGGCCTGGCCACGTCCAGTGCCGCAGGCTGCTCTGCCCACAGCAGCGTGCCTGCTCCGAGGCTTCCCCTGGGCACCGCGAGGCAGCGCAGGCATCCTCTCTTGGTGTGGGGAGTTCAGATCCATCTCCAGGCTTGAGAGGGACTGCAGAAAGACTGCCACAACCCTTTGTCCTCCTTGCAGACCCTGGACGCCATGGACACCATGCTGCGGACATTGGTGCTCAGCTCTTCTGCCCCTGGCTTCACAGAGCTGCAGACAATCCTACAGGTCTGGTGTTGGCAAAGAGTAGGGTTCGCAGGGGCTGTTCCTCACCCTGCAAGGGAGTGTCCACTCTTGAGTGGACAGTTCCCACCCCAGTGCCATGCACAGAGCACACTGCAGGGAGGGTGCCCAGCTCCCCTGGGGGAGGCAGGGGTGGCCCACCATGGTCTTCCGCAGCCCAGTGCCCCCTGCCTGCAGTCAATGTGACTTCCCCTCTGCAGCCTCCTCCTGTGTCACGGCAGAGCCTTGCTCGTGGCAATTCTGGGCCAGCTCTGTCCCCAGAGCTTTCCTTGCACCAAAGCTGTGGGAGGCATTTGACCCCTCTCCTCAGGCACCACAGTGGTGGCAGCTGGTGCTGCTCTTCCCCTGCCTCGCAGTCCCTTGTGCTTTCCTCCCCAGGTCTGACCGGGGCAGAGAACCCCTGGGACCTGCCTGTCCTGCACAGGGAGCCCAGCCCTGAAGCTCTGTATTCCCGGCTTCCCAGGGGGCTGTATCCCCATTCCCACATTGCAGACCCCCCGGGCAGGCTCCTGCCCAAAAGCCCAGCCTTCATGGAGAGGGGACACAGGGCTGTGTTCCGGGGGAGGGCACAGAAAGGAGCAGACGCTGCCCGGGGTGTGGTATCTGCCTACCTGCCTGGCCACAGGGACTGCACGTGTCCAGCCAGGACTCCAGCAGTGCTGCTTCTGCTGGTGCGGGTGCCAGCTCGCAGGGCACATCGGCAGTTTCTCTCCTCCCAGATGCTGCTGACCTTCACCAACTGCCAGAGTGCAGTTGTGTGCGAGAGGGCCGTGGGGAGGATTGGGAGGCTGAGCGATTTGCTGGCCAGCTGTTCCTCCGTGGAGGTAAGGAGCCAGGCACCCTCCAGCCAGGCTCTCTCCCCTTCCCTGCACACGGGAGCAGCCTGCAGCTCAGAGATGCCTGCGCGGCAAGCCTGGGCACTGGCTGAGGCGTTCAGCAAGGCTCTGCCCTGGAGCGAGGGTCTTGGTTTCTTTCTTTTTTCTTTTTCCCACGGTCTTCTCTCCCCAGTTCCCTCTCTGCCAGGAGCCGTCTCGGCCCCCAGTCCTGCGCAGGACGGGACTGCCCAAGGGACATGGTGGGAGCCCAGGCCTGGCAGCTCTCCCTGCCCTGCTGCCCAGCTAGCTGCTTTGAGAGGGCCCTCCAAAGCTCCAGCTCACCGGGGATCCTTCCCCTGGGCAGAGTCTTGGGTTCAGGGCTTTGGTCACAGCTGCTGCCCGTCAGCCCTTCTACCTGTCCTCCCTCCCCCGCCCAGGTCTGGAGCACCTTTGTAGGAGAGGATGCCAGCCCTGCCTGCCACGCAGAGATCCATATGCCCTTCCTGGGACAGCTGCTGGGGCATCTCATCCTCTGCCGCACTCGCAAGAGCTGGGAGATCAGCTGGGTTGCTTTGGATGCTCTTCATCACCTCTTCAGATTCATCCTGCAGCAAAAATGTAAGAGAAGCTGTGGTGGACCGCATCCCTCCACACACACCTCCTCACATGCCTGCTTGTTTCCCTGGCTATTGCAACAGACCGTTCTTGTGCTTTCTGGAGGCTCTCCATCAAAGTCTGCTTCCCTGACCTCCTTTGCCCCTCACAGCTGCTTCCCGTAGCATCCCAGCTATTGTTTTGCTGCAGAAGCTGAATGCTCGCCAGAAGTCCAGGACCTGTTCTTTGCTGCTCTCCTTCCCTACTCTTCTCAGGACCTCTCAGAACCTGGCTGTTTCATGGTCCCCACAGCCAAAGCTATCATTGATTACCACTTCCTGAAAATAGTTCTTCCCTATTGGAGAACAGCAGATCCAGCTGTACATCACCCCAGCTGGTCCCTCCAGTGCCTGCAGCAAGAAGCTGTCCCTGACGCCCTCCAGAAAGCTCCCTGACTGCTTGCGTCCTGCCGTCTGGCAGGCAGGTCTCAGGGACGTTAAAGTTCCCCATGAGAAGCAGGGCATGTGAAACAGAGACTTCCCCACGTGCTTTCAGGAAGACTTCATCCACATCCTCTCTCCAAGTGTGCGTGGGGGGGTGTCTGCAACACGCTGCCACCACCATGTCACCAGCACTGCCTCTCCTCTGCTTCTGACCCACGTACTCTCTCTCGGACTCTTGATCGTCCCGTATATCTGAGCTGCTCCTTCAAATATGAGGCACGCCCCCCCAGCCTCCTCTTCCCCATCTCTCCTGAAGAGCTTGCATCCGTGCACCGCAGCACTCCAGCCCTGCAAGCCGTCCCCTGCAGCTCAGTTATTCCAACAATGTTTTAGTTGTGCGACTGCATGCAGAGCTCTAGTTCCTTTGAGTTTCCAAGGCTGTGAGCATTTGCACACATACGCTTGAGGCAGGAGTCTCTCATCCTTCTCCATCATCCTTCAGGTCCCTCTTGTTCCCTTCGCCTGTCACCCTGTGCTTTACACCCTTGTCCACCACCTCCTCCCCTGACCGTGGGTCATAACCTCCCTCCTCAGCCATTCCTAGTTCAAAGCTCTTTTCACCGTTTGGTAAGCTTGTTGGCAAAGACGCTGTGTCCTACCGACTCTTCTGTGATCCCCTCCTGTTTAGGCACGACACTGCCAGAGGATAATGCAGAGCATCCACAGCGTCAAAGGGAACGGGAAGCTGCGATCACCTCCTGGCTTTCTTTGCCCAGCACCAGCAACATTACAACGGTAACGAGCTCCTCGCTTGCTGGGCCTCCTGTCCGTGGCATCAGCAGGAGACTTGTGTGAGCAAAGGGATCCGCAATCAGCACAGTGAGGCATGGCCTCACTGTCACTGGTGAGAGGGTTGCTGCTGTCGCTGAGCAGGGACTACAAAGGGCTGCACTCCAGTGTCCCAGCAGCAGCTCCAGCCCTCCTGTCCACCAGCAAGCCCTGATTCTCTGTAGGGCCAGCACACTGTGCCCACGACCCCAGCCCTCCTCTCTCACCCTCAGGGCCCTCTCTTCTCATCCTCCACCGCGCAGTGACTGCAGCCCCTGCCTCCAGCTGTCCTGTGGGCGCTGCTGTCAGCACCGCCAGGCCATCTCTTGCCAGAGCTGCTCTCGCCGCTCACCTAAGCAGCACCACCAGGACACTCGGTGTGACGTGTCTTCCCTGCCTTCCTCCCTCCCATAGGCATTTGGAAAATACCTCCAGCCTTCTGAGAGGACAGACATCGTCCTTGTGGCCATCGAGGCCATGAGAGACTCGAGCACCTATGACAAGGAGGAGGCAAGCAGCATCCTGGATATGGCTATGAGAGAACCTGCCTGCTGGTTGACGGAGGTAAGCGGCCTGTGGCTGCCCTGCCCTTGAGCCCTTTCAGGCGTTGTTCCTCCTTCCATCCCTCCACCCCTCCCTCATGCAGGTGCCTCAGGCACCTTGAAGCCCTTTTAAGCCAGGAGAGTAGCATGGATAGGGCAGCAGTTGCAGAGGCAGCTGAGGAAATGGCTGCACTCCAGTGGCAGCACCATCCTCACCCGTGTGCCATCCAGGTGCCAAACATCGTGAGGTGCATCTATGAAAACGTGGAGCACATCCACGCGGCGTCAGCCCGGCACAGCCTGGACCTCCTTCTTCTGCTGATGACTGACCAGTGCCCCATGGAAGTGGTCACGAGCCTGTTGAAGCTCTCTCCATCTTGGGACAGGTACTGACCCCAACAGCTCCTGTGGGCTTGTCCATGTGGGGAGAGGGGCCTGGAGACTTTCAGGCTGCTAGAGCCACTGAAAACCACAGGACACCCCTGAGGAGAAGGGCCCTCCACCGCACCACGCTTTCCAGCCCTGGTGGATCGGCCAGGCCTGCGGTAGCCAAACCCGGCCAAGCCAGCCCAGAGCCCCGCCACAAGGTTCCTCCCTGCCCCGTGGGGAACACTATCTCAGCCCCCTCCTGCTTGCCCAGGCGGGGACCCAGGCACTCAAGCGAGGGGGCTGAGAATGGCCAGGGCTGCAGGACAAGCCTGGGACCTGCCGCGCTGGCCCGGGCACAGTGTGGTGGCCAAGGCAGCCCTGCTGACAGAGTGCTCTGGGCCTGCAGTGCTGCTCTGGCCATGTGGGATGTGATGCTTTCCCAGACCCACACGTTGGAGAAGGTCTTGAGGGAGCTACTCAGCAAGCTCCAGGACCAGCAGCTGCGCAGGGTGTTCGGCTCCAGCACGGAGGACGCCTGCATCCATCACTTGGCTGTGAGTGATCAGACCGGTCCTTGCTCGCTCTCTGGGCTGTGCCTGCCTCTCCAGGAAAACAGGCACGGCCCTCTCCCCTCCCATCTGCCCCGACACGGTCACCTCCTCCGGGACATACGGACACAGCCCCTTAGGGCCAGCAGGGACCTGCCCAGCACCAGGTTCCCCTGCGCCAGCCGTGCAGGGCCACCCCACGCTGCTTGGGCCCCCGGTGCACAAGCACGAAGCCCAGGCAGCCCCTGCCTGCCCAGGCAGCACTCTGCTTCCCCCCCTGCCCGCATCCATCCCTCTGCACTGCTCTGCAGCCTGGAAACCTGGGGCAGGGCAAGGGCTCGGTCAGGGGCAGAGACACGGCCTCTGCACAGGCTGAGCGGGCTGCAAGGCTGGCGCCAGGAGACACTCGTCACCACTCGCGTGTCATGCCTCCTTTGTGCCAGCTCTTGCTGCTCAATCGCTCCTCAGAGGCATGAGAGCAAGTGGCTGCCGACGCTCAGCGGACAGGAGGAGCTGGCACACACAACCCTGTGGTGTGCGGTGGGGTGTAGGGCACTGGGGTGCCAAGCGGCCGTCCACGGGCAGAGCTGCCCCCAGGACAGGCTGTCTGGCTCTGGTGCCCTGGCCCTGAGCTGCCAGTGGGAACCAGGAGCCGCACCGTGTTGGGAGCCCCGCAGGCTCTGCCAGGCTCTCACTGCCATCTTTGTTTCAGCTGCTGGCCTCCAGCGACATGAAATCAGAGGAGTTTGCTGGCCTGTACAACGTCCATAGGTACCTGAGGCGTCCAAGCCTGGCGCTGCTCTCACTGGCGCTCAGAGGCCTCGTCACGCTGTCGCAAAGACCTGAGACGGTGAGCAGGGCATAGTCAAGTGAAGCCACGTTGGCAGGCTGGGGCTGCGGCAGTGGGTAACGCGGTGCCTTGGCCTGGGCTGGGAGTCAGGAGGTGGGGTGACGGCTCCAAATGCCCTTGCTGTCCCCTTCGCGGGCCCCGGGGTCCCTCAGGCTCAGACCTTGCCCCTGCAGCGCCAGGAGAACAGCTCCCTCACCCACGTGCAGGAGCTCTCGCTCCTGGCGCATCCCCGTGGTGCTGGGCAGGAGTTTCTGCTCTGCACCGAGGCAGCCAGTGCCAGACTGCCTCAGTCGAGGGATTACCGTCCGCAGAAGAAGCTTCCTGCTGAGAGGGGGAGGATGAGCCAGAGCCTCGGGTACAGCTGATGTTACGGGCTGACTCTGGGGCCTGGGGCAGCGGGTCTCTGTCATGAAGGGGTCACAGCCCACTCATTGCCAGCTTAGAGATCTCTGCCCTTCCCCGCACCCTGCCGTGGGGGCCAACAGAGCGCTGCATGGAGGGGACCGGTGGCTGTCTGGGGAGCTTTCCAGGCCCGGAGGGTTACCAACCCACCTGCCCGTTTGGGCCCGTCGGAAAAGGGGGTGGCTGAGCAGGGGACACGGAGCCTTTGTTCTCCTGCCCTAACTTCCCTATCCCCTGCTATCCTCACGTCCCCAACGGTGCGCCCATGGCCAGCACCTGCCAAGAGGCGGCGGAAGGGATTCCTGTGCCACCTGCCAGGAATCTGGACGGGAGGCTGGTGCTTAGTGGGCAGAGCATTTTTGCCAGGGTGGTCTTTCACCGCTTGACAAAAAGGAAATTCTGTGCTTCATGCAGGCAAGAAAAATCTTGGTCCTGCTGCCAGACATCATGGAGACCCAGCAGAATGCCAGCAGTGACAACAAGATGAAGGCCCTGCTTGTCTTCAGAAATGTGATGGGTCATATGAAGAGGAAGGAGGCCAGCCCCACCGCTCTGCAGCTGGTGGACAAGCTCCCGCCACTCTTTGATGATGTAAGGCTGCTTGTGGGAGCCTGAGCCCCACTGATGGGCCCTCTGCAAGGACAACTGCCCCTCAGCCCGGCCCTGCGGCAGCACTTGCACAGGGCTGTTCCCCTCCTCACGCCCCTGGGCTCTCGTGGAGATGGCTTCTGGGCTCTGCAGCCCAGCACGGCTTCTCCCTGACAACTCGATGCCTCCAGGCGACCTAAGCCCCCTGTGCTGAGGCCCAGCCTAGCCCCTGTGCAAAGCACCTGCAAGCCAAGAGCCGCTCTCAGATCTGCGAGGCCTCCCCCGGCTGCACTGCCAGGGAGGACCAGACGATCTCCCCAAGTGCCGTGGTGAGGGGCTGAGGCTTAGGTGGCCATGTGTGCCCCGGAGGCATTGCCGAGGGCCAGCCCGGTCTCCTCCTCAGGCCATCCCTGGGGAGCTCTGCACTGGTGCGGCTGGTGTGGCTGGTGGTGAATGCCGGGGGCTGGCACAGGCGCTGCCTGATGGAAACCTCTTGCATGCATGGCCTTTTGTGGGCCTGGGGCCATTCAGCCACGGCTGCAGATCTGGCCCACAGCTCCTGTGTGTAGAACCTGACTCCAAAGCATCTCCGCTCACATCAGCCACACTAACGCCCTGGCTCAGGGAGCGGCTGTTGCTGAAGTCTTCCTGTCCTCCTCCCTACCAGCAATCCAGCCAGCTGCGAGAGCTCTCCATCTGCCTCTTCAAAGATGCGATGCAGACAGTGGTGGGGAACGACAAGCAGCAGATGAGGAAGAACGTGCGGAGAAGCCTGCTCCCACTGTTCTTCCACATGAGTGACCAGACCGAGAGCGTGGCCAAGGTACAGGTTTCAAACCTGACCAGTGATGCGGGCAAGGGCGTGCTGACACCACGGGGGTGGCCTGCGCATCAGGGAGGGGCAAGGGCTGCTGGCAGTTGGACGCTTGGAGTCTGTGTCACCTCAGGGTCCAACTGCCTGAGTCACTGAGGGCAGGGCAGAGCTCCCCTCCTTCCCCGCACCGGTCCCACCACTGCCTTCCCGTCCTCCCTCTGTGCCTCCTGCTGCAGAGGAGGACGGGAAGGTGGGCGTCCCCTCCCACCCCTGCTCCCCCCATTCAGGTGGCCTCCAGTGCACCCCAGAGGAAGGGTCCCAGCATACCCAGCGCGAGGAGGGCTGGAGAAGCTGGCACAGACGTTTCCCACACCTGCCCTACCTGGTCCAGCAGGGCTCAGCAGCAGCCCGTGGCCACCAAGGCCTGAACACAAGAGTCCCTAGAAGCGTCCCAGCTGCCCCTGCAAGTGTTGGAGGCCAGGGCTTTGAGCCCCATTCCCTGCCCACGGTCCCCTCAATCCCCGTCTTCCTCTGCAGGCCTCTCGGGAAGCCCTCCTCGTTGCTGCAAAGCTGCTAAAGTGGAAACGGCTCAAGCACCTGACCCGGACACAGCAGACAGGCAGAATCGGGGAGTGCTTGGTGAGGACAACCCCCAAGCCCCAGGGCCTGGGCTGGACAAGGGCTGCCCCCTGTGCAGCTGTGCCTCGCCTGCCCTGCTCCAGCCCAGAGCCCGCAGCCTGGAGCTGCATCCTCCTTCCCTGCCCTCAGGCACAGAGCCCCCAGGGGCTCTTCTCCAGGCCCCTCTCCCCTCCCCGCCCTCAGGATGCTGAAGGAGACCCTAGCCCATCTGGGCCCTGGCAGTGGGACGGACAGAGGGGTCTCAGGACCTCCAGACCCCGCCTCTGCCTGCAGCTGACTCTCAACCTCCACCCCACAGGGCTCCTGGCTGGGAGTTGGGAATGGCCTGAGGTGGAAGGGGGACAGGGGGTGCTGGGAGGAGGGACCGGTTCAGCCCACTGCGGAGGGTCTGTGTCAGCCCCATGCCCTTGTGCTCTCTCCAGCTGGTGCAGGACAGGAGCAGAGTTGAAGAATATCTGAGTCAGAGCCTGCCATACTTGAAGGATGCTCAGGTCACCTTGCGAGAAGCAGCCCTGAAGTTCATTGGTGAGCCACAGCAGCCCCTGGGGTCCCCATTTTGGCAGCCTGGTCCCAGTCCCAGCCGCTGCACTGGCAGCAAGGGGCAGCCCTGCGGCTGCCAGAGCCCCGACTGCCCCATGCAGGGCCTGGGCAGCCAGGGTCTCTGCGCGTCCCTCTCCCACCCCTGCCCGCGCAGGTGGGCTTAGCGGCAGCCTTGCTCGGTCCCGTCCCCCGCCTCGGATACTGTCCTTCCCTGGGGTCACCCTGCTGAGGGGGAGGAGGGTGTGCAGCCAAACCAGCAGAGCCACGAGCTGTGCTGCTGGGAGCATGCTGGGGAGCAGGAGGTCTGACAGAGCTCTGTGCCTAGGGCTTGCCACACGGCACCTGGGGGACGAAAGCAAGGAGAAGCTGTCCGAGATCTGCAACGGTGAGCAGGGGCAGTGCTGCGTGCGCCAGGACTGGTGGGGCAGGGGACAGAGCCTGGGCAGCGTGTTGCTATGCCTCGCCCTGCTCCAGGGAGACGCTTCAAGGGCAGAGGAACGTCTCAGGGGCATTTGGGGCATTCCTGAGCAGCAGCTTCCAGCTGATGCATTTGTCCCACCTGCTCCATCTGGCCAGGGAAAGGGATGGGCGGGGCTGGCATGGTCTGGAGGGGGTGCCTGGGTGTCTCTGCAGATAGGTGGGTTTCAGCTCTGTTCTCTTTCCTTCTGCTGCAGCCCTCCAGCTTTTGGAGAAAGATGCCGAACTCTCAGTCTCATCCCTGGCAGCTCAGACCATGCTGACCCTGAGATCTCCGAGGGAGCAGCCAACATCGGGGTGGACCCTGTGGGCGCTGTGCTGCTGGCCCTGCAAAGCCGGGCAGAAATGAAGCTCTCTTCAAGAAAATGGCTCTTGTTGATTAAAGCTGGAACCACAAGCCCAAGGCCACGGTGTCCTTCACGCAGGAACCACCCCGAGCGTGCCGAGCAGCCGGCGTTATTCGGGCCTCTACCGCTGTGTGCAGGACAGCTCACCCCTCGGCACACCCTGGCCCCAATGTTGTTTTAGAACGTCCTCCCTCTGTTAGGCTTTGCCCCCAAAAGAAGTCGTGCTTGTTCACCTTCTGTGGAAGTCTTTTCTCTGGGGAGGCAGAGGGCAAAAGGGAAAAGGCAGACCCCAAAGGAACCAGGATTGCCCTGAGAGCTGCCTCACGCCCAGGCTTTCCAGCAGCCCGTGGCAGCACAGCACACGCTGACCCAGGGTGTCCTTGCAACAGAGGCCCAGCTGCCCTGCTGGACTGCAAAACCTGGAGGTTTCATCCTGGTGTTCAGACGTGGCCACCTCTGGCACGCTCCGGTCTTGCACATCCTCGCCCGTGAGCCAGGGGAGAAGTTTCCCTGTGGAGCGGGAAGAGCTGTGCCCCCAGGGGCACCCTGCCCCACCTCCTCTGGGCTGCTGGGGCCAGCCTCCCAGCCCTTTGGGCAGCTGGCCTGCTCTGGCCTTCTTCCCCCACAGCAGCAGCACCCGTCCCCTGCCCCTGGCACGGCCCTCTCGCCAGTGCAGCAGCATCAGCCAGACCCCAAATCCCGCCGTTATCCCAGCAGCTGTTGCTGTCGCATCCCGCCCCCCGGTGCCGCTGCCGCCAGGGCCCTCGGGCCTCCCCATCCGTCCTCGGGGCTCAGGGGGGATGGGGGACAGAATCGGAACGTTAAAGGGAGAAAACTCATGGGCTGAGGGAAAGACAGGTTAATAGGTAAAGCAAAAGCCGTGCGCGCAAGCAAAGCAGAATAGGGAATCCGTTCACTATTTCCCATCGGCAGGCTGGTGTTCAGCCATCTCCAGGAAAGCTGGCCTCCATCACACGTAACGGTTACTTGGGAAGACAAGCGCTGTAACTCCAAACTTCCCGCCTTCCGCCTTCCTCCCCCAGCTTTTATTGCTGAGCACGACGCCATGTGGTAGGGAATATCCCTTTGGTCAGTTGGGGTCAGCTGTCCCGGCTGTGTCCCCTCCCAACTTCTTGGGCACCCACGGCCTCCTCGCTGGCGGGGCGGCGTGAGAAGCAGAAAAGGCCCTGACGCTGTGCAAGCGCTGCTCAGCGATAACCGGAACATCGCTGTGCTACCCACGCTGTTTTCAGCACAAATCCAAAACACAGCCCCATACCATTTCCTGTGAAGAAAACGAACTCTATCGCAGCCAAAACCAGCACGCCCGCCCAGCCGCTGGGATGGGGACTCCGGCTGCCCGCATGCCTTTGGGGGTGAAGGACTACACCCCCCCAGCATGCCCCAGGGGAGGGAGTACAGCTCCCAGCATGCTGGGGAGTACAGTCCCACGAGCTGGAGGGCCACCTGGCCCCGCGGGTGGCCCAGGAGGCTGCAGCCGACGTGACACATGGGCTGGCCCGACGCCTCCTCGCTCCCCTGCCACCCAGCATGTCTGGGGCAGGAGCGCCCGGGGCCGCGGGGCGAGTTGGTGGCACGCAGCAGCTACAGCTGTGGCAGGGAGAGGAAGAGATGGCAGCTGTGAGCCCCAGGGTGGCATCCCGCTTGTCCCAGCGGCAGCAGCGTGGCAAACCTCGTCTCGTTGTCCCAAAAGGGTTCTTTTACCCGGTGTACAGATGGCCAATAACGCACTGAGTCGAGATACGTGGGTTTTATTTCTTTTCTGCGCAGAAGAGGGTGCCAGGCATCTAACACAGCCAGCGCACACTTGAAACACAAGCGGGGTCTTATAACACACGTCGGGATCAAGGAAAAAGTGGTAAAAAAATACATGATTGGTTGCAAACAATTTATATAACAGAAGTGCTTCTACACATGTCTACGTGATTACCTAACTCAGTATATTAGGGTGGTCTCTTGCAATTACATACTAGTTATGCACAGATGCGTGTCATTTTTAACATTAAAAATCAAGCTAGGTTAGCTAAGGACATGCTTTTCTTGACACTACTCCAAAACTGGGCACCTATGATACAAATCAGCAAGAAGGGAATAGCACTGACAGAACCTCGTTGTTTCACATCCTTGCTTCAACGGATTCAGTGTAGGGACTTTCCATTCCTATTCCTATGGTTTCAATAAGTGATTGTTGGAGTCAACTGTTGTCTTTCCAACATCAGCCTGTGCTGGAGTCCAGCCCCTCCTGTCTCCTGCTCAGAGAGAGAGGTCACTTTGAAGGACAGCAGCACCTTTAACCCGGCAGCTTTTTCTCCAGTGCCAATCCTGAGTTCCCATCGGGCACCCGGAGGCTATCGCAGCAGAAGCCCCTGCTGTGCCTCGCAACGAAATATACAGCACCACACTGGTGACTTCAGGAAAATGTGTTCCCACAAGCTGGAAAACCAGGACAGAAGTTGATAAACTTCTGTCCTGGTTTTCCAATTGTTTTCTTTGAAAGAGAGGAGCTGGAAGTAACTGGAAGATGTTCCGATGTAGCAATCCATCCAAACTCCCTATCAGATGTGGAGGAAGAGGCTGAGATGGCCAGCGCCCAAGAGAAGAGGCTTCCTTCTGCTGAGGCAGACCGAGAGGCCTAACGACTTTTATCTGTTCTCAGCTGACATCAAGGCTTTTGTCTTGGACCTTGAAACTGAAGACTGAATATCTGTCCCGGTTTTGGCTGGGATAGAGTTAATTTTCTGTCTAGCAGCTGGTATGGTGTTATGTTTTGGGTTCAGTATGAGAAGGATGTTGGTAACACGCTGATGCTTTCAGTTGTCGTTAAGCAGTGTTCATACTAAGTCAAGGAT
The DNA here is from genome assembly GCF_947461875.1 of Haliaeetus albicilla. Classification (NCBI taxonomy): domain Eukaryota; kingdom Metazoa; phylum Chordata; class Aves; order Accipitriformes; family Accipitridae; genus Haliaeetus; species Haliaeetus albicilla. The sequence goes on from NC_091483.1 coordinate 19,746,637, forward strand.
TTTTCAGCTTCTCATGCCCAGCCAGCAAGAAGGCTGGAGGGGCACAAGAAGTTGGGAGGGACACAGCCAGAACACCTGACCCAAACTGGCCAAAGGGGTATTCCATACCATGTCACGTCATGCCTAGTATATCAACTGGGGGGAGTTGGGCTGGGGGGGATCGCTGCTCAGGAACTCTCTGGGCGCTGGTCGACGGGTGGTGAGCAATGGCATTGTGCATCACTTGCTTTGCATATTCCAATCCTATTAGCATTATTATTGTAATTTTATGATTATTTTCATTATTAGATTCTTCCTTTCTGTTCTATTAAAATGTTCGTATCTCAACCCACGAATTACACTTTCTTTCTGATTCTCTCCCCCATCCCACTGGCAGGGGGGGAGTGAGTGAGCGGCCGCGTGGTGCTTAGTTGCTGGCTGGGATTAAACCGTGACAGGGAACTAGCTGGACATTTTCAATTTTGGAAATAGGCTGTGCAGAGAATAAGGGTAACGAGATGTTTAGGTGCTGAGGCAAGCGCAGGTCCCCCGTGCTCTTTGGCCCAACAACACCCTGGCTCCCTGTTTGTGTCGCACCTAAAAATGTAGTCATTCTCTGTTATTCACTGTAGAGCCTGTTTCCAAATTAAGAAAGGCCAGCTAGTTCTCCCACCAGGAAGGTGCCAGGACTGAAAGCTGTTTGTGGAGACAGCCTTCCCTTTGCAGCCCATCCACAGGCCCAATAGCACTGGGGATCAGGTCTTTCCTCATCACTTAAATCTTTCGTTACTCTCATTCTCTGCACAGCCTACTTCCAAAATTAAAAGCGTCCAGCTAGTTCTCCCACAGGGAAGGTGCCAGGACTGAAAGTTGCTGCTGGCCATCACCTTCCTTTTCCAGCCCGTTCACAGGCCCAAGGACACTGGGGCTCTGTGCTTGCCTAGCGACCTAAACATCTCGTCACTCTCTTTCTCTGCACAGCCTGTTTCCAAAATTGAAAAAGTCCAGCTACTTCGCTGGCATGGAAGGTGCCAGGAATGAAAGCTGTTGCTGGCCATCACCTTCCCTTTGCAGCCCATTCACAGGCCCAAGGACGCTGGTTGTCTGCGCTTGGCTCACACGTAAACATGTCGTTACTCTCTGTGCAGTGTATTGTTGACTATATTCTTGGCAATGGTGCAGTCTCACCAGGAGATTTGGAATGGATCTAAAAAAAAGTCTCATCATTCTTTTTTAAGGAAATTGGGCACAGACAGGTTCTCCCTTAGCACCTGGGTTCGTCACAGCTCTTGGCCATTCATTCCTGGGTGCTGTAAAACGCAGGTAACACCCTTCTGGTAATGCCTCCTGAGGTGGTGGGATGCCCAGCTG